>NC_069138.1:41411211-41603711 GCF_026914265.1 Mya arenaria | reverse complement strand
CTCACAGATTCTCTCTCAATTCCTGCAATATTTAAGATTACAGTGTAGTGCAAAGAGGATTAATTTTCTTGCAATAAGAAGTATCTGCACCTCCAAATACCCCGGTACCGCATGAACAGTTCCTTCATTTTTTTGAGTGATTATAGAGTGAAAATGTTTCCATATAAAATGTTGTCTTATTATGTGTAAAACTTCACATGTTATGAATGGTTACAAATGCATGCATGGTCATTTACAATCTTGTTATCAGTACTAAATATTTTCCATAAATGAATTATTAAGTAAGTAGTTAAAGGGTTAACAGTCAAAGTATATGTTTGTTATACATGTGTATGCATTGATATTGAATAAGTGTGTCACTTTAAACAGTTGCCAAGGTAACTTGAGTCTAGTTTTCTTAGGAAACTGTACCTGTTGTCTAAAAACCTAAGTATTTCCAATGTGATACTTTTTTAGCATGTCCGGTTCAGTCAATAAAGTATTTCTGTTATTTTTTATTCATTTGGTCATACTTTGTATACAATTATATTTATAATCTAACCTTAACAATTGCTGACAATCTCATACTTATTTTAAAATATTCAGAATTGCTAGATTATTTTAAGTTCACCTTTTTTACAATTGTCAGGCAAATCAATGAAAGATATACATAATTCTCCTTTTTAACAAAAAGTGATGTTTCTTAGCATTTTTTGTATTTTTATTGAATGGTTACCATGGCAGCTATTTTTTTTTTGCCTTTCATCTTCCTATTTATAATACTATTAATTGTAAAAATGCAACAGCCAAGCAGTGAATGGAAGAATGTAAATGTTATTTGTCTTTTACCTTATTGCTAGCTTATTCTTTAAAATATAGGGCATTTTTAAAATTTCTTAAAAGTAGACGTTTTTTCATCAATTTTTTTAACGTGAAATAAATTGCTTAAAACATAGTTTACGCTCTGATATTTAGGAATGTTTATTAAATTTATAGAAATTAAACAAAATGTGTTGTTTTACATTATTTATTTCATTTAAATTCCGAAGTTTTGAATTTGACCTATTTTGGCAGAAAAAAATGATAAAAATGTAAAATTAAAAGGACCATAATTCTGTCAAAAATTGATGGATTTTAAAAAAATGTGCATATTTTAGTTTGTAATGACGTAACCTTTAAAATGATTTATCGCTTTACTATACCGCATGAAATTATTTTTTTACATTGTTATTGCTACTATTACTACTACTACTACAACATATATTACTATTGTTATTGCTTGTACAAAAAGCATTTTGCACCCTTTGATTACCAATTTTGAAGTATTTATCAAATAAATTTAATTTCTTAGAAATTAACATGATTTATATAACTGTGCATTTGTTCAAGTGATAAACATAAACATGTATGCTAAATAAGGTGACGTTTCAGGTTGCAGGGTGAAAATTCAAAGATGGAAGAACGTCATAAAAGGTGAGAGTTTGAGATGTTATAAATTCTAGTTTCTGCTATTGTAACATTTATCAAATGTATCTGACAATTGTTCAAAAATAAGATAAATTGTAATATTATTTTTTGCGTTAAGATGCAGAGTGGCAGATTCTTTTAACGATAGGTGCAGTATGTTAATGACAAGTTTTCTTAACCATTTATAAAATCTGAAATATTTTAAGAGATAATTCAGACCAGTAGACTTGCCATCAGTATACATTAGTATGTCGTACTGTTTTTATTTAGAAATGAACTAGTGCCATCCTATATATTATATCGAACGCTTAAATAGTGAAGTACATACTTAAACAATAATGTAGGTATAATTGATTCACAGATTAAAAACAAACAACAAAAAACAACAACATCATTTAACATCTTACATTTAATATTTAACAGTATTGAAATTTGACATATAGGATGCCCTTTAACAGATGGTAACAACACATTTTGGTCAATTTCGGTATAACTTATTTTTATATACATAATAAAAATAGCAATGATATAGAGGATATTTGTTTATTTCAGTGTAAGATCGTATTTTATTTCACGAGTGTCATAGAAAAACATATTTTCACGAGTGGCGAAGCCACGAGTGAAAATGTAGTTTTTTTATGATCACGAGTGAAATTAAATACGTTCTTACACTGAAATAAACAAATTTTCTGTTTCTTTTATGCTTATTTTCGGAGTTTTATTTGTTTTTTATTTATTTCTGAATTACCCCTTTTTTTGAAAAGGGTGGGCTTTACGCCGCTACCCGTGGGGCGCCCCTCATGCATAATTATAGCTGTCACCTTTTCTACTTTCGGTTTGCAGAGAAACAGTTCTCTGCTATTCATTCTTATAGCTTAATATTCGCTCGTTTTTTATTGCAAAGCTTTATAAACAGTAAACAATGAAGTATTATTAGTGCACATATGTTCCAAAAAATAATGAAAACTCTTTTTATTTTAAGATGGGCATGAATAAATAACCAAATTACTACGCCGCTATTGAAAGAATGAACATTTGGAAAGTCAAATGTGTTAGCAAAACAAATGTGGAGACTCATTGGATTTTAACCATTCTTCTTAGTTTAAGACTGTATGCACGCGTGTTTTTATAGTAAGTTAATATTAAGTCATCTTACTGTCAGAGACCAGTCTGTTTCGCTTTAAAATGTACTTTTTCCAGATCAAGAGTAAATGCCACGCTAGTTTGTTGACACATTTTGCGTGGGGTAAAAAATATCGGATATATCAGTAAATTGGTGTGTGAATTCTCCAGGAAGCTCATTTTACGTACTTCAACGGTTAACAGTTCAATATACATTTAAACGATGTTATAAAATTTTATTTATGTTCGAACAGTTGTTTTTGTCTGTAATTTGTTTGGTATGAAAGCAAATGTTCGAACATTCAGCTGCAAAGATCAGTAAAATGTTTGATAAACAGGATAACCGGTAATAAACGGTAAGTTGGTAATTTCCAATTATATATTTATTTGAATTTATAAAATATTTCTTTATTTATTTATTTTACATTTTTGACATAATTTACTGAAGTCCAGTGTTCTGTTTTCATCAAGGCAATTACATGTAAGAACAAAGGAATTTAAAAGTAGTTCTGAAAGTTGATATTTTCACTCCTTATTTTGCAGTGAAAATATCAAATTGATATTTTTCACTGTTATTATTTCACTGTTAAAACCCCATATTTCATCCTAAAGCATAAGAGAAACTACGTGTTTCTTATTCCGATACAATTCTGGTGATACAATTTGTGACTATAATTCATATTTACTTTACAATTCCATTTTGGTTTCATTAGCAAATGCTCAAAATAGAATATTCGGATGTCGTTTTTTTTCATTATTTACATTGAAGACATGGTATGCGTATTTGCATCCCGATGTTTATGTTTGTTTACCCACTTATTAAAATGGTAATCTGAAAGATTTTATGTTGGCGACTTTTTATTTCAAAAGTGACGATTTTGTAATTGCTATTATAATCAAACAATTAACTGTAAATGAAAATGTATTCTTAAATTTAAGTCTGAAACCATTATAGTGTCAATAGCGTTTTCATAAACGGTATCTTGAAAAGAAAACAGTTTATGTCATATTAAATAAATATCTAAATCGAAAATTACTCATATAATGAAAGTCTTATGTTGACCTGCATTTGTGACTTACTGACATATGACATTCAGTATCCTCTCAGGATTTTGGCCGAACAGGGTTGATAACACCAAAACAACAAAATACATCAATAAGCTTTATTTACCACTTTTTATATAAAAATTAATTATGTATCCGGGTAATGAGTTTTGGTGTATTGAGTGTTATTTGAACTACCGTGTTTCAGAACAATACAACTTGACAACTACTGTTTCTTGTATTTCTGGCTGTTTTCGGACTGCCATATCTCTCTTGAAACACCTTCAGGAACATATATAAGTATCCACCCACCCGGAACAAAGGGATTTCATCCAAATCAAATGAACGTGGTTCAATCTTTCGAGGAGGATGTTAAGCGCCTAGTGCATCCAGCTGAGGTTATTCCTTTGTTCGGTCTTAATGTTGACGATATAGATGAATGGTACGACACAATTGATATACACCAGGAACAGTGGACTGAGGACTACAGTATGCTAGAAACTGCTCTCAGCAAAGGATCGAAGGATTTCAATAATTTATTTGCAAAGCACACATCGAGAAATCCAAAAAGTCCATACTATATCTATGTAGCTGCCTGGGATCATACACATTGGCAAACTACAACGGCTAATGACGGCACAAAGATTGAAGATTATGAATGGCAAATACCTATATTTGTGTAACAACTGCTGAAGTATAGATGGACAATTATTCTTCTAGAGGATGGATCCTTATCATTATATAGAAGTTTAGTTAAAATGGTTAATTTCTATGTCAATGTGTTTGACAATATATATATTAAAAGCTTATTTCTTTTAAAATGGGTGTTTCTACAGTTAACAAATAATTTGCATTTAAAGTTTTGTTTTAGATTTCAATAGATTGTTTGGAATTCACATATCTACCGATACATGAAGCAAACAATATGCTAAAGTGTTGTAAATTGTAAACACTTTTTAGGGTTTACAAAATGCACTGATGTATTAAGTCTTTATCGTACATTTAAAAGCTAGCGCTATTGGTCCGGCTTTGTTAATTCATTTGCAGGTGATGTTTGTATCCGGTATTTGAAATTACTTTATCAGTGTTTTATGTTATTTTTGTATTCTTCATTGTATTCAAGTTGATGGGTGTTGTAATGAGGCTTGTTATGTTTGTTCAGTAAATATTGAAAACTGATGTGACAAGTGTAAGGTTATGTCGCCGCTTAAGCATTAGTATATTAGATATTTACTTTGTCATGACCGACATATTACATACTACTCAAAATGAATCAAATTAATCTGCTATGACTTAAACGCGTTTCATATGATTGGGTAATTGTGGTTTCCCAACAATAAGTAATATTTTTGATAGTGTAGTAAGCATTTACACGCGCTGTGGGACTGTACAGTTTTTGAATATTTAATGAATTGTTTATTTGAAGGAATTTGACTGTTATGTTGTAATGTGTGAAATGGATGCTTGACATTGTTGACGTTGTTGTTTAATTAATTATTATGCTAGTAGTCATATAAAAATTCTGAATAAAACGTGCTATAAGTAGAACACACAATTATTTTAAACAATATATAATTACATGTCGTGGTCTTGTTTTATGAACAAAAATCTGGAAAAGGTGGTCGTTGTAAAGCAATACACTTTGCCACATGCTGCTGGAATATGCAAAGACTTGGAACAGTCAAGTTTAACAAAATGGACAAGGTTGAAAGACCAAATAAAATATTACTAGAAGGCATATTACATACCCAAAACGACGAATCAAAACCTGTTACAGAAATGAAAAGCGATCGACACAAAGTAATAATATTTGACGATGAAGTTTGTGAGAAATATCAAAATGACATTGATTACTGTATATATAGTGTAAGCACAACTAGCGTTGTGCTTGTATCTGTCCTCTACAAGACACCAACAGTCATACAAAAAATAATAGTCGCATAATATATAATTAAATATCAATCTCAAAAAGTGTAGGGTTGCATTTGCTCTGAAAAATACATCTATAAATATCTATTAATTATTTAAAGAACCGTGTTTAGTTTTGTTTATATTGACAAACCAAAGAAACTTCTATGCGTTATCGAATGACTTTTCCGATGAATAACAAAACACCCAGAGAGCAACAAATTGGCCAAGTATTTTGAAAAACGACTGTGCTATCAGGCTTTTTTTTTAAAAAAAAAACAGTAACTAAATTGTGTTCACAGAGAAACACACATGATAATTATTCACGAAGTAACTTTGACATGCATGATAATAAACCAAAGCAATTTAAGCAAACAAAAAAACAACATTTGATTGCGTAAACAAATGCTATGTGTTTAGGCAAATTCTCAAAACCCTAGACAATTTAGAACTAACTGGATATCATTGCGGCTTCAACAATCAGGTGATAATATTACTATAATTGGAACAAATATTCAGTACAACGTATTGCTTGTTAAAAAACACAGTCGAGTGCTAACAATGAATTGGAGGAGCTAATTCAAGCATACGATAATGCTGACCAATCTGACAAAACATCTGAAGAGGAATTACATTAAAATAAATGAAAAGGACAAATTATTACCAGAAAGAATAGTTTCAACAAATGCCACATAATTAATTGACACATATGAGTTACAAACACAATTAAACAGCATTATAAACCAACACCTCACACGGCGGGATGCCTCATATAAAACTTTGGACACAAAAAGCTATTGCCTTTTAGAAGTTCGTAGTAGTGGGGATGAACGATTGTATAAGCTCCGTAGAACCGGCTGGGAACAAAAGGGCGCCAAAGTTGAATTGAGTCCATTTGAAAACAAAAGCTTATCAATAACAATTGTTCCTTCGGTGTAAGCTTTAAAAAGGTAAGTATACAATTCATAAAAAGTAGGTTTAAAAGTTGATGGAATCTTCAGTTTATTAGATAAGGAGAGCAATTTGGAAAGATTTACAAATAATTTACTAGCGGATGATGTAAAGAAATGAAGCAGGAAAATGATTATACGAATCAACACATAAAATATTAAAATAAAGGGATTAAAGGATATATTTCAAATTGTAACGAATGTAAGCAAGCCTGTAAGTGAAGGTTTGCAAACAATTAGAAACACAAACAAATAATCCCTATTCTAAACTTGTAAATATATTAATGCCTACATAATACTTTTATCCTACTTATGTTAGAGGTGTTTTCTTGTGACTCAGAAGCTTGGTTACCATAAGAAACACCAAACAATATCAGAATCGAAATGGAGTATATAGAGGAAGTACAACTTAAGGACTGTGTAGTGACGGTACATGGGAATGGGCGGACTTATAAGATAAAAAAATATGATAAAATCAGAGTATATAATAATAAAAACTAATTATAGAAAATAATTATAAATTGTTCGAGCTTGTTCATACTACATATCAATTTGAGCGTGGTGTAGATATTCAAAAAGGTGTAATAAGAATACATTAGTAAACATGAAGCATTTGAATACTGAACTAAAACTACAACTAAATGATTGATGGTTCTATCAGATGTTTCCAATTACAGTTATTTTATGGTTTAGATCATTACCGTTATTATGATGTTTTATTCAATATATTTCCCAACGAGATATTGAATTTTCGTCAATGTAAATTGTATATCATTTAAGCATGTTTTTGAGACATTTTTGACACCAGTAGCACCCATAATGTTTCGATAATTTTGGGAACATTTGGATCGATAAAATCGCAACCTTCTTCTCTTCAAACGACGTAGTCGTATTGTAAAGTGAGGTCTAGTACGCAACAAACGTTGTCCTTTCTAAAGATGCTTTGAAAGTAGTTACTTCAAAAGTTGACAAGTGCAGGAATGTGGTAGTAATATGTCATCTCGATCATTAGGCTTGTTGAGCCGTCCGTAAAATGTGTTTACCCTGAATTCCAATTCTCGTAAAATAAGTTACAAAACCGATGGTTGATTCATTAAAGTGAAATGACTAATGACTTGTAACATTTAATGTTGTCATATTTACATTAATTTAACACTTCATTCCTTAACGATGGTTGTTGTTTATCAATTTCACATTATTTCTGTGTAAAGTGCTATGGCATTTCCCATCGAAATCGCGTGCATTTGTATTGACATTTGGTAAAAATTAAGCATCTGACAAAACATGAAATCGAGGAAATAACATATAACATATTTTAGTGCACCCAGCAACGTCCAGAAGAAAGAGCTCAGTTCAACACTAAGTCTTCTCGCGTCCTCTAGCTTTCCTTCCACGAAAGTTCCCATTGCTAAACACGTTACCCCACCCACCGCCACTGTCGTTTCACCCGATATTAACTGCCAAAGAAATGACAATGCACTTGCTGATTTGTCCAACACCGTATTCCAACATGGTTCATACACCGACTGATCCTTCAACATAACGCTCAACAAGTAAATTGACTGAAATTTCTCCCCAATTTGAAAACTCGTGACTAACAAACGCTTAAATCGCGTATTATCGCGAGATATGATGAGAACTTTGTAGGTGGCGATATTTTTGTTGCTTTCTTGTAATTGTTAATTTTTCTTAACTCTAGTTGTATGTTAGTCTCCAGTTATGCATACCTCGCATATTGCCCTTTTGTCACAGGGTGCCAAATGGCTAATTTCCAATTACGACCGTTCTGCATATGATAAGCATTGAAATGATGAAATCAGAAACAAGAGGGCAATATAGATAATTACCAATACGAATATTTCAGATCAAGAGGGTATGGATTACATAAAGAGGTCAAAATATTGTGGCCTCTGGTTCGATCGAGATTGTTAACTGACAGCAGTGGTAAAGTAGCAAAATATAAGGAAGAACTGATAGAAAGAACTCTTATATAATTTGTCTCCATGAAATATATAACTAATCTTGGGTTGTTTTATACTATGCAACAGTCTTATTTTTCTAGTATGGCAACTCTAGTTTTCAATAATACTTAACAAAACTTATGTGAAAAACTACAGAAACAAGCTCAGTAGCAAAACGTTTAGACATAAACTCGGTTTAATTGCACTGGGTAAACGCCAAGAACATAGAATACAAATACAAAAAATCACAAACAAGAAGCATGGAAGAACAACACAAAACACCACAAACAGCACAGTGCATGTAAACTAAAGACTCCCGTTCTCAGTCTCTTTAAAACTGGAAATTATTTAAGGATTAAAATTCGACATTTTGCATTTTATTGGTGTATGGTATTGGTAATTATCTATATTGCCCTCTTGTTTCTGATTTCATAATTGCAATGCTTATCATATACAGAACGGTCGTAATTGGAAATAAGCCATTTGGCACTCTGTGACAAAAGGGCAATATGCGAGGTATGCATAACTGGAGACTTATAAGCCAGAAACCCCTTAAACCAAACACTTAATATAAATGACGCTGAGCAAAGAAATGTAGATTGTACTACAGAAAGGTCTCTGTTCAGAAACAAACTAACATAAGCAGCCAGTCATATATAAAAGAACGTTGTACAAGATTTCATTTCCATCAATCCATCCAGCTAGTATGCTGATCATTCCTTGTCTTTATGTTAAATATCTTTTACTTAGGA
Source organism: Mya arenaria (assembly GCF_026914265.1). Taxonomy (NCBI): domain Eukaryota; kingdom Metazoa; phylum Mollusca; class Bivalvia; order Myida; family Myidae; genus Mya; species Mya arenaria. Next base: position 41,594,528 of record NC_069138.1, on the reverse strand, counting down.
GCACTATCGTCAAATATAGATAATTTAAGTATTGTAAAGTGTTTGGAAAAAACATTAAGCATCTATGTTCAGGGAAGGCTTTTTTTCAAAGATTGTAAAAACGTTTTCAGTGATTCGGATTTCTTTTTCGAGAGTTTAGGTTTAAATGTGTCGCATGCTGTGAAAGCACTATTACATTTACTGGGTGAAACTATAGTGCTCTCAACATCTTCTTTCCACTTTATATGAAATTCTGTCGAGGTTAAAATACAAATGTTCCTTTTTCCACGTCAATGTATATACCATTTAAGATGAACTATAATGTACCTTAAATGTGAAATACGTGAATTCAAAATTCCGACAATATCCCAGCACATATTTGTCAAAATATTGTTGTTCAAGTGAGTTTATTTTAAGCACATATGTATTTTGCAATTGACTCATACATCGGTGTCAACCGAATGGTCATTTACTTGATTTCAGATACATGTTTGCCAATGTCACGTATGTACCTTTTAAATATTAAACAACATTCGATTATTTGTTTTTCTAGATTGATTTCGATCACATAGTTTAGGAACCCACCGATCACAGGTTAATCAGTTGTCGTCAAACTGAACCGATTGTCAATTGAATCATCGTTAAATATTTACGAATATTGATAAATCAACTTGACGATTGAATGTTATGTTTGTTTTATAAATAGTAGCGGTGTCCATTGTATTATTATCAACTATGTTTATACATGTTTAGCGCACCCAATATATTTTTTGCGATCGTTTAATATACACGTACGCATTCAACTACTTGTTGTATTTTTTTATAAAACAGTTAGATTAGATGTTGCCATATTTGTACATACGAGTATGCATTTCATTAAAGGTTTCTATGTTTTAACAAACGAGTATTCATTCCAATAATTCACTTTTGACAACTTTTGACACTTAAGTTTGCAGTCCATCATATGTTACTATGTTTTAAACTACGATTATGCATTCAATGAATAGTTGCCATATTTAAAAATTCGAGTGCATTGTAAATACTGTTAAACTGCCAGTGTATTGAAAATCCATTGAAGACATACACAATTATTGTGATATATTCCCGTGTAAGATCCCAATAAATTTCACGGAGTGAGTACCAAATGCTATATTTCACAAGTCTTGTAGCATGTTTTATTTTATAACTTAAACGATAAAAAATAACAGTGACTTGTAGCTCACAGAATAGCGTTTCAAATTGTATGCAAGCGTTACTTCAAAAAACGAATGAAGATGATTTCGCTGCTGTCTTAAAGTTTTATTTTACTTAATAATATCCAAAAACCATTGGAATCATGCATTATTTAGCGATATTATGAAACTTTAAAAAAACATGTATACATGATATGCTTAGATATGGGCAAGTGTTTCAAAATGAACAAACAAAATACCAATCCATCCTGCTAGTATGCTGATCATTCCTTGTCTTTATGTTAAATATATTATACTTAGGTGCACTTAAAGGACACAAGTAGTATGTCGTAAGTGTAAGCCTGCGGGAAAACCTTCGTTAATGTCTTGAAGGACACAAGAAGTATGTCGAAAGTGTAAGCCTGCAGGAATACCCCCGTTAATGTCTTTAAGGACACAAGTAGCATGTCGTAATTGTAAGCCTGCGGAAAAACCTCGTTAATGTCTTTAAGGACACAAGTAGTATGTCGTCAGTGTAAGCCTGCAGGCAAAACCCTCATTAATGTCTTTAAGGACACAGGACGTATGTCGTAAGTGGTGGCCAGCAAGGCAACCCTTGCCATCAAGGCACATGTTTTCCGCCGTTGGTGGTTTTCTGAAGGCAATATTTATATGAATAATTTTGTTACTCTCGCAACCCTCGTTAATATGTTAAAGTGTAGAAGTAGTATGTAGTTGAATATTTTCTGTAGGCAACCCTCATTAATGTGTTAATGGGGAGATTTAGTATGTCCTTAAATATGTTTTGTAGGCAACCCTCGTTTATGTGTTAAAGGGCGCAAGTATTCCGTCGTTACAGGTGGTCTGTAGGTAATCGTTCATGTCCGATCATTTTGTGTGTTTCTATTAAGCTCAACTCAAATTCAAATACTGTACTATTTCCAAAGATAGTGCGTTTTGAACAACACTAAATGAATGAGGTAAAACATTGGGAACAAACTTGATATATTGAAACAATAAACAACTGTTATTAAAATCATGGTAAATGTATATGATTTTATTATACAGCAATCCTGAAGCAGAAGATATATATAAGTTGTGTTATGAATACATCTGGAATCAGTGGTTGTATTGGGTTTATTTTAATGGACACCAGTTACTGTTTCTCCCTTACGTTACACAATAATTCTGTGGTACATGTGTCTTGGGATGATGGCTAGGATATTATATTTAATATCAGTAAGGCGTTTGATAAAGTTTGGCACACGAGCTTATTTTTGAAAAAAAAGTATGGTGTTCATGCGATATTGCTCTCCAGATTATATGATTATCTCAATAATCGTAGGGTACGTGTATTTCTCTCTGGCTCAATGTCTATTCTGATCTTATTTGGGGCTGGTGCACCTTAAGGTAGCATTCTTTACCTCAGTTTATTTCTTATACAGAACTTATGTACAATGCATGATGATTAAGTAATGGTGTTTCATGGCGACTGGATTATGTGTTTCATCATCTTATTTATAAGTAATTGACCGTTGTTCTTAAGGGCCGGCAGCAATGCAAAAGTGGGTGGGAAAGGTCAAAATCTAATACGTTTAAAAACACATGTTTCATTTAGCTTTGACGAACGATATATTTTGGGAGTGAAACATATACTCTTGGCGTCATGTTTTCGGTTAGTTAGAAGTTAAACCTTTTTTTAACAGATACTGGATTAAAAAGCATATTTGTATTACGGAAAGATATGTACTTCGTTTTAATGTCAAACCAGACAATTCAACAATGTCTTGGGAGATCTTGATGATATCTTGTCAAATGAGAATGTTATTCAAAAAAGTAATTACATTTCGAGGATGAAATTCATTTCCGGGTAACAAAAATGCATATAAAGTAATTACATTTCGAGGATGAAATTCATTTCCGGGTTACAAAAATGCATATTTCGTTTATAAAATAGCTGCAATCAACACAAAGCCTAAAGACATTGTTGATTGGGCAGTTCCGATACATTTGACTAATAACCATATTTGTTTTGTATTAAGACATTTCCGTGAAACGTAAATGCTTTTTGATTTGAAATGTGATAAAATATTTTTTCGTAGAAAAGCTTTTCATGTTGCATCGGATATATAAGTCATGCTTGTTAAATATTGACCTCAAAACTAAATATAGTTGATTTTTTTAATACATTTAAAAAGTCGGCCCCTTTCTCGACTTTTGCATCGCTGCCGACTCTTAATTTATTTATTTTTTATTATTTTTTGTTTATGATTCAGATCAAGAAATGATATACGGTGATTAACCAACGTTGTTTTTAAAAACTCTATATTATGTATGTTGATTTATAAAGGATTTCATAAACAAGCCGTTACCATATTTTCTTAAGGCACTATAACCACTTCGAAAATTGGTTTAGTAGTCTTGAGGCTGCTGTTAACCAACATCGTAAACTCCCTCTGGATCAGTATCATCTCAATATTGTCAAATGTGGGGTGCAAAATGCATTAAATTGTTTTCTTATCTATTCATCTTGCTGTTTTGCCCCCTTTCTATATATGATTTGAAAATTTGACATTTAACACGATTATGACTATATGACTCAGTTATCACTTTAAAAATGAATTATGTCGTCTGATTTAAACATTCAATAAATAGATAAGTACCAGTGTACATAGAAGTGAGAAATAATATATATATAAATATAATATATAATATATATCTTTATCGAACATGATCTAGACATGTGTTGGTGTGTTGCCAGTGTCACACTTACATGTTGCGAGCGAATTTAAAATAAATGATGATAAAACTTAACATTAGTACATGGTGTCGTGCGTTGCAAGTGTCACACTTACATTATGCGAGCGAATTAAAAAGAATGAATGATATTCACGTAACATAAGTTATTGGTGTCGTGCGTTGCAAGTATCACACTTACATTGTGCGAGCGAATTAAAAATAAATGATGATACTTACTTAACATAAGTACATGGTGTCATGCGTTGCCAGTGTCACACTTACATTGTGCGAGCGAGTGAAAAGTAAATTATGATACAAATTAACATTTGTAAATGGTGTCATGCGTTGTCAGTGTCACACTTACATTGTGCGAGCGAGTAAAAAGTAAATTATGATACAAATTAACATTTGTAAATGGTGTCATGCGTTGCCAGGGTCACACTTACATTGTGCGAGCGAGTGAAAAGTAAATTATGATACAGCCTAACATTAGTACATGGTGTCGTGCGTTGCCAGTGTCACACTTACATGTTGGTAGAATGCGAAAAGTTAAAGGCTTTATTAACTCAATATCAATCAAGACATGCTGTGGTGCATTGCCATTATCATATTTTCATCTTGCAAGAGAGGAAAGGAAGTATTATAATGCTATTAATAAGTTGAGTTCATATTGGCCCAGTTATTTGTCCGAGTGTAGCTGAATTTGCCTGAGCCCGATGTCACCTTATTAGTAGGTGTTTTATTAATTAACTAAGAAATATGGTACAGCTGAAGTAATCCCTTATTCATTTATGGTGTCTGATTTTCTAGACTTGACATTGCTGATTTTGACATAAATTCTTAAAGTGACATTGCACAAAGTTATGAATTAAGAACTGTACTGTGTAAGGTAGCCTGTCTTTTCGACTTTATATCGAAACTAGTTTGCCAAAACGTCAAATGTTTTACCTTCGTCGTCCATTTCGGTCGGTGTACAAAAAGAATACCAATCCACCAACGGGTTAAATACAACTTTAAAATCAAACCGTATAAAGTGGTTAAAGTATTTAAAAGGCTAGGCATTCCAAATCGGAAAAACGGAAAATCAAAAGGCTATCTTTTAAGAATAATTTCCAATCTATTTTTCATATCAATGTATATAACATTTTAAATTATTATATAATATTTTAACAGTGGCCCTGAAAAGGATCGTTTTCTTTCTTATAGTTAGTAAAGTCTTTGTTTATGCCAGTATTAAACTACCATCCGGAAACGGTTTTAATATTAATAGCGATATTTTAAATACACCCTGGAGGATCATCCAATCTTTATTTCATTTCATAATATAATCAATCCTTGGCAACGCTTTCACATATTGTAACACCACAGGATGGAGTCTTAAGCTGGGAATTGTTATATTCTCCATCCTGGTTTGCCTGGTTACACAGCGATACTAGTCGCAACAAAACACAAAAACAACAACAAAACACAAAAAAAACAGTTGGAAACTTATTTATATATGTATCACATACTTTTCTTTATTTTATTTTTTTATTGAATATCGCTGTTGTATTATAAACAAGAAAAAAAAGAAATCACTCAAAAAAAAAAGATTAATAAAAAAAAAAAAAAATATAATAAAATCCAGGCAAACGCACTGAGGCATAGTCCTCAGTGCAAACCAGCATTTACCGCCTCCATCCCTGATGGGGGTGGTTTAGGAAACTAACTAGTGAGAAGTCTGTCTTTTATAAAAAAAAAATAATAATAAAAATAAATTCCTCACCAGCTAGTTGTTATAATGCCAAGGATACGTTGTATATAAACACTTACTATTGTAAAGAATTTTAAAATTTAGACATATTTTTTAAAATGTAGGTTGAGCCTAAAATGTTTGTATAGAAAAAAAATAAAGTATAATTTCTATGATGTATTTTAAGTGTTCGATTTCAGTGCGTATGTGATATATTCTTAAGACATTATTTAGATATTGAATTGTTAACCAGAGATGTGTACATACTGTGTAGGATTATTTTTATATATATATACAGTCCAAAGCACCCACGCTACGATTAAAGACAAGATGTTTTAAATGTTATTAAATCTGTGGAAATACTGTAAAACGTAGCGTGCTCGCCAATTGGGTATAACCCGATGGCGAGGGTAAATAAGCTCACCGCCCCCCTACCCACCCCCCGACAATTAGTGACATGACCATTTGGTTTGAAAAACCACATGGCCAGTGGGTCACAAAACTATATGAAATACAACTAAAACACACAAATTCTAAAACTTATTAATTAATTCGACAGGCTGCGGGCAATTTTATGACCGAATTAAATATGAATTGAAATAATGAAGAATAAATACACATATAAATATGCAAGCTTCCTTATCTCACTAATTATTGTATTTAAACAATTGTGACAACTGTTTTGAAAAATGCTGATAAAATCCGCTCTGAGGTCATATATAAAATAACAGGCATCTGTTTTTAAAGAAATAAGGCTGACTACTTATTAAAATCAAGAACAATAATTATTAATTTCAAGTTTGCATGATATTGAAAGTTCTGAATTGAAACTTAGTGTTCATCTTCGTGGTTTAAAAAAATAGTTTAACAATTAAATCAAAATTAAGAAGCAGCAAACCAGATTTTTCTATTTCTAAATTTATTTTCAACGACTCTAATTGTAAGCTTAGTTTTTCATTGTTTGTTTCCCATTATTAACTTTATTTTCATTGATAGCTGTTGACCCAAACCCATCCATTTGTATGAGGGAGTTGCAATAAAGATGCCCTATCTTTAAAGTTGCACTCTCTTACGTTTGACAATCGAAAATTCTATTTTTCTTAAAGCGTTAGTAGTAATGCTTTTAGCCATACAAGATCAATTTTTCTTTTCGCTATGCATATTTATGCAACTCTACTAATTTCAATTTACGATAATATAACAATAATAATAATAACATTAATAATAGTAAATAAAACAATTTTAATATTCTGTTTAAATTTTCAAGAAAAGCGTAAGTTTCAGCCAATATTTTAACCACTGGTTTACCAATCAACAGCGTATAATCATTAGCCAATAGTAACAGCGGGATGCAGAAACCGCGATAATCGATATCATCTGTGCCATTACATACCCAAATAGCAACAAGGAAGAATACCCAACAATAATGAGGTAAGACTACAAGCTAGCATATTATAAGATATAATTGTTATTTATTTTTTGATGGGACTTCGATTATTAGTTAGTTACTATGTCTGTGAACCAAGAATTGGTATATATTGACAATATTTCATAGAAATGTCATGTACAACACAGATTTATGATTATGTATTATCATCACATCTGGGAATGGACTGGTTTAATTGTTTAGAGCTGCACTCTCTTAGATTGACCGTTTTGATATAAAATATTTTGTCTCAGATTAAGCTAACTTTTGTATAAATTTTTTCAAGCACAAAGATCACAGTAAATTGCTAAAAATCTGCCGAAGATTACAGTTTTTAATGCTTTGCGAGTGCATCTTTAACAAGTTTAGACTTAGACATATATAGGTTGTGTCACATTTCTAATGGTTTTCTATCACGGTGATTTCTAACTTCATGGTGATGAATTTTCCTTAATTCTGTATTATATCAAATCTGCATTTTAATTATAATATAAAAAACAATTCAGTGACCTGATGTCCGTGCGCAATTTGACCTAATGCCTGAAGCCAAGAAATCGTGTATGTTTTCTGGATGTTTGTTTCAACAGCCTGTATAAGTTTGACAAGACAGTGGAATTTTAATCATACAGCATTTTGAATGACATTTAACATTGATTACTCAAACATGCTATTTTTAAATCTTTTCCTATGTCTATAGATAATGTTTTTATAAAAAACAGCATGTATTTGTTATTTTTTATCATCCGTGTCTATCACGGTTAAACCGTACCATCCCTGTCCATTCTGTATAATGTCCGTACCTTCATCCGTGTACGGGGTCCGTATTCCAATCCCGTAAATGTTGCGTGTACGGGTCCGTATATCCACACGTTGCGTGTACGGAGTCCTATATCATTCCCGTACACGTTGCGTGTACGGTGTCCGTATATTCATCCCGTATACGTTGAGTGTACGGGGTCCGTATATCCATCCCTTACACGTTGCGTGTACGGGGTCCATATATATATATATATATATATATATATATATATATATATATATATATATATATATATATATATATATATATATATATATATATATCCCGTACACGCTGCGTGTACGGGGTCTGTATATCCATCCCGTACACGTTGCTTGTACAGGGTCCGTATATCCATCCCGTACACGCTGCGTGTTCGGGGTCCGTATGTTCATCCCGTACACGTTGCATGGACGTGGTTCGTATATTCATCCCGTACATGTTGCATGTACGGGTTACGTATATTCATCCCGTATACGTTGCATGTACGGGATCCGTATATTCATCCCGTACACGTTGCATGTACGGGGTCCGTATATCCATCTCGAACATGTGAGTGTACGGGCTCCGTACATCCGTACATATATTTTTGCAAAAAAATGTTCTGCTAAAAATATGTATTTCTTCAAAAATACATGAAAGAAATAAAAAAAAGTTTTTATATAAATTAATAACTCCGTAGTGTATCATATTGTTTTACAAAACTGTTTACAAAACTACCACATTTTAATGTTATAATATATACTATTGATGCATTCCTAATAAACATATATATAGATATAACGCGTTTTTTGATAATTATGTTTTTTACGGAGGAACAATGAGCTAGAGAATGTTTGCGTAATAAGTATTCAATGTATCTAATGTATAAACTAAAATCATTTCTACAAGCCATTACAATTTGCTGTATGATATGTAGAAATGTTTTAATAAGGTACATGCCTGTTAAGAATTGTCGGAATTAAATAGATTTGTGGTGTAGTGTTATAAGGTTCTAATCTTCAGAAAATTAAAATATCAATTTTCCCCGTATTTGGTATTTGACGTGAAATTACGTCAATATTTAGTGTTTTTTGAGGAAATGTTTGTATAATGTATGTATTCTTCCTTATATATCAATATTGTAGTAGGCAATGATTTTTTGTTTTGTTTTGTAGATTTAAACAACTATAATATTTGGCGTTAAATGGCTCTGTATTAAAATATTACTTACTTTTTCATTCATTTTAATGACAACTTCTGACGTTTACAAGTCCGCAAATAAGTTGTAGAATATGCAATAGTACTTTGTTGAGATCATATTGACTTACAATAAACAAATGTAAATAACAGTTCCTTGCACAAATGCTCTTAGAACTCCTACATTAATAAATATGAGTAATGATAATATGCCTAGCACTTCATACGATTTTATTATAAATCATAAAGTGTATATTCGACTTTTCAGCATGTTTCATAGTATAGTTTTTCGGTTATTGTGCATTACGACCCCTTTTAATAAATAGTGATTATGTTATCGGTTTATATTATTATTATTATTATTATTATTATTATTATTATTATTATTATTATTATCATTTTTATTATAATTATTATTATTATTATTATTATTATTATTATTATTATTATTATTATTATTATTATTATTATTATTAATGAAGATAATAACAGAGCACTCGTATTCTCAACCTTCTGAATCATATAGATGAACGACTTGATATTAAAGGTACTAGCTCATGTTTTTGGACCAAAAGTTAGTTTTACCTGTATAATGCATCTGCAAACACGTATTTTATCATTATTTTACTCTATGATAAAGAAATTGCAGAAACAAAAACATTTAAAGTATAAAACACATGTTGCTTTTAGTGAGGTGCAAACTCACGATGATAAAGTCATGATAAAACTAGAAAACCGACGGCTAAACCATAAGGTCACCAGGACTTGGTGGATATATTGACCTCTTAAGAATACATTGATAACATCCCGTGATAATGTCAATCAACCAATCACGCAACAACAAAGTCGGAATAAATTGACTTATGGCGTTGTTAACGCTGATGCAAATTGTGGTATTCGAAGACGATATTTGTTGAAGGGTTCCAGTTTTTGGTACCTTAGTTTTAACACTCCTAATGATTTGTCACACGTTTTGTCATGCAAAAAATGTGCATTTTACAAAAATATGAGCGAGTACCTTTTATTGTTTATATGAATACGTACGATGTAACTCAGCTGAATGCATACTTTTAACACGGCGGAGGCCGTGATGTCCTAAATCAATTTATTGCTTTAATTCAAACATTTCGTGTTTTTTCCGCTACATGCACTGCGCACCTTGGTAGAAATTTATCAATAATACAACGAGAACTATAGGCCGGTTTTGCTGCCAATATTATATTGATGATTATTATCAGAATGCAGGTAGTAATTAGACTTTCATTGATTATGAATGATGCTAAAATATCATTGACTAGACTTGTCCCTATGTCGATAGTGCGTTATAAATGACAGGTGAGTTTTAAAAGACATAGTTTGACAAAATATCCTGAAATCCTGAGTATATTACAGATTAACTGTAAGGTATATTTAACACTTGGATCCCAGATTGACGTATAATTATGCTATTTTAAGTGATACGTAAATTATATCTCGATTATTTTGGATAAGCAGTACTGTATAAAGTGTTTATCTAGTTTAATATAACATTTGCCTGTTCGTATTTTCTACTGAAATATTTACTGTATTAACTTTCATCCAGGACTTCGATCCCTTGTTATTAGTAAACAAAACTACTTTTAGCTATTCGCGTTTGGTATTGGTATGAAAAAAATAAATCAACTTTATAATTTTACGAGAACAGGAGTCAACTATTTGGATGCATATCAATGAATGATTTCGTTATATCACTTTAAAGTAAAAGTGTATAATAGTACATGTCAGTAACAAAACTGGGGGCAAATTTAAAGAGACAGTCTGGGTAAGTAGGAGAGGCTGCAACTCCCCCAGCCACCTCCGTAAAGTAAATTGGAGTACTGACTCGATTTACGTTTACGGGTTATTTGATATTTGTTAAATACGATAATACGGTAACATCAAAGTTATTCATAAAGTTAAAACTTGTTTCATGTAGTTTACATGACTCAAAGTCTAGGGCGATTCTTCAATGTCCCTGACCCCCATATAATGGAGACAGAATCAGCTGTGCAGCTGAGAAAATTCCCGATCAGTATGAAATTAAACATGAAACAGTGAGTTTTTTTAGTTTCATTCTAATGAAAATCGAATAAGAAATACAGTGAAGTACATCCATAAGGATAGTATTCCAGTGACATTGAACGAATATAGAACAATAACTTCAAACTGACCTTTCATTGTTATGTTTATTCATGTTATTTCATTTATATTGTGGGTTTTTTTCGTTGAAAATGTTAACGGTGCGGCTACGGGCCTGCATGTATGTTTACATGCAACAATTTTGTAATATGAAGCCGTGATATACAAATCGATGAGAATAACAGAACAGAACAGAACAGATGTGGTTATGATCCATAATGATTCAATTGCCAAGCTGTGGCAGGTTAAGTGAAGACAAATGACGCAATTAGATTAAGGTATGTCAGAAGACAGGTAGTTAATTGAAAGTCGAGATGTACTAGTAAAATACAACAGAAAGGTGTAGTTGAAACATAGCCTTATACTTACTGATTTTTTATAAACATTTTCGTACGTATATATCTTATAATAATTTCAGCAAAATAAAGTGTATATCAAAATGAATAATTTACTGAGATTTAAAACGTGTTATACAACAGCTTATTTGAAGTTTTCATGACTGAAAACAGAAAATAGGTGATTATTCGGAATGCAATTTCCTGAAAACCATCAAATATTGGAAAACAAATACACACGATTCGGTTAGGAAATTAAAGGAGAATTCAGAAAGCAAGGAGGATCTTGTGGACGGGGGGGGGGGTATACTAACTACATGTACACTGTCGTTTAACAATTTGAACCATGTTGCATATGTCAACGAAAATAAACTTCATTTGAGATCAAAAATATATCAACGAAATTATTGATAGATCATTAACTATATGGATATCCTTGGTAAAATACTTGACAATGAGATATTTTAGTTTCATTGAACATTATCAGTAATAAGGTTATATGTATTAAGACAGGAATGCCCTATTTACACATGTCTAATGGATTTGTCAATTAATTATGAATGGTGTTAATAAGATCATGGGCTAGGAATGTCCATATTGTCATATGTCTAGTGGATTTGTCAATTTATTATGAATGATGTTAATAAGATCATGGGCTAGGAATGTCCCTATTGTAACATGTCTAGTGGATTTGTCAATTTATTATGAATGGAGTTAATATGATCATGTGCTAGGAATGTCCCTATTGTCACATGTCTAGATGATTTGCTAATTTACTATGAATGGTGTTAATAATATAATGGGCTAGGAATGTCCCTATTGTCACTTTTTTATAGGATTTGTCCATGTATTATAAATTGTGTTAATAAGATTATGGGCTAGGAATGTCCCTATTGTCACATGTATAGTTGATTTGTCCATTTATTATGAATGGTGTTAATAAGATCATGTGTTAGGAATGTCCCTACTGTTATCTGTCTAGTGGATTTGTCAGTTTCTTATGAATGGTGTAAATAAGATTTTGTGTAAGGAATGTCCCTATTGTCACATGTCTAGTTGATTTGTCCATTTATTATACATGGTGTTAATATGATCATGTGCTAGGAGTGCCATATTTTTTATGTCTAGTTGATTTGTCCATTTATTATGAATGGTGTTAATAAAATCATGGGCTATGGATGTCCCTTTTGTCACAAATCTCTAGGATTTGTCCATTTATTATGAATGGTGTTAATACGATCAAGGGCTAGGAATGTCCATATTGTCACATGTCCAGTTGATTTGTCAGTTTATTATGAATGGTGTTAATAATATCAAGGGCTAGGAATGTCCATATTGTCACATGTCTAGTTGATTTGTCAGTATATTATGAATGGTGTTAATAAGATCATGGGCTAGAAATGTCCCTATTGTTTTATGTATAGTGGATTTTTTAAGTGTTTATACATGGTGTTAATATGATCATGTGCAAGGAGTGCCATATTTTTTATGTCTAGTTGATTTGTCAGTTTATTATGAATGGTGTTAATAAAATCATGGGCTATGGATGTCCCTTTTGTCACAAATCTCTAGGATTTGTCCATTTATTATGAATGGTGTTAATATGATCAAGGGCTAGGAATGTCCATATTTTCACATGTCCAGTTGATTTGTCAGTTTATTATGAATGGTGTTAATAAAATCATGGGCTATGGATGTCCCTTTTGTCACAAATCTCTAGGATTTGTCCATTTATTATGAATGGTGTTAATACGATCAAGGGCTAGGAATGTCCATATTGTCACATGTCCAGTTGATTTGTCCATTTATTATGAATGGTGTTAATAAAATCATGGGCTATGGATGTCCCTTTTGTCACAAATCTCTAGGATTTGTCCATTTATTATGAATGGTGTTAATACGATCAAGGGCTAGGAATGTCCATATTGTCACATGTCCAGTTGATTTGTCAGTTTATTATGAATGGTGTTAATAAGATCATGAGCTAGGAATGTCCATATTGTCACATGTCTAGTTGATTTGTCAGTTTATAATGAATGGTGTTAATAAGATTTTGTGTTAGAAATGTCCCTATTGTCACATGTCTAGTTGATTTGTCAGTATATTATGAATGGTGTTAATAAGATCATGGGCTAGAAATGTCCATATTGTTTTATGTATAGTGGATTTTTTAAGTGATTATGCATGGTGTTAATATGATCATGTGCTAGGAGTGCCATATTTTTTATGTCTAGTTGATTTGTCCATTTATTATCAGTGGCGTTAATAAAATCATGGGTTAGGGATGTCCCTATTGTCACAAATCTCTAGGATTTGTCCATTTATTATGAATTGTGTTAATAAGATCATCGGCAAGGCATGTACCTGTTTTCACATGTATAGTGGTTTTGTCTATTTATTATGAATGGTGTTAATACGATCAAGGGCTAGGAATGTCCATATTGTCACATGTCTATAAGACTTGTCCATTTATTATGAATTGTGTTAATAAGATCATCGGCCTAGGAATATACCTTTTGTCACATGTCTATATGATTTGTCCATTTATAATCAATTGTGTTAATAAGATCATGGGCTAGGAATGTCCATTTTGCCATTTGTCTAGTGGATTTGTCCATGTACTATGAATGTTGTTAATACGATTAAAGGCAAGGAATGTCCCTATTGTTATATACCTATAGGATTTGTCCATTTATTATGCATGTTGTTAATATGATCATGGGCTATGAATGTCCCTATTGTCATATGTCTATAGGATTTGTCCATTTACTATGAATTGTGTTAATACGATCAAGGGCTAGGAATATCCCTCTTGTCACATGTCTAGTGGTTTTGTCCATTTATTATGAATGCTGTTTATAAGATCATGGCATATGATTGTCTATATTGTTATATTTCTAGTGTATTTGTCCATTTATTATGAATGGTGTTAATACGACCATTTGCTAGGAATGTCCCTATTGTCACATGTCTTGTGGATTCGTCCAATTATTGTGAATTGTGTTAATATGATCATGAGATAGGAATGTCCCTATTGTTATATGTCTAGTGGATTTGTCCATTTATCATGAATGGTGTTAATAAAATAATTAAGACCCCAACCCTGCATTACAAGTTTTGAAACTATATATTTAGTGTTTTCATGACATCTATGGACGACACTTCTCGTAGACATTGCTGAAAATAATTAATTTTATCGATGTCATTTGACGTCGATGCTGTTGATAGGAAGATGTGAAATTGATTAGAAACGTCTGTTTTGAGGTTCAAAATATATTTGAATGAATTGAAATTAGGTTTTGAAGCAATCATTACATGTTATTGTTTTTTTTGTCATGTATTGGATTTCATTACAGTGAACCCTTATGAAAAATTTATCAATTGCCTTTATTTTAATGTAAATATTGTTGAACATATTGAATACGCAAATACAAGATCTCCGAGTATCGATTTCCTTCTACGACTTTGCCTGTTTATAGGCGGATGTGTCATTAATTGGAAATGCAGACAAACGGCTGGTTGAAGTAAACATGAAAGCTGAGATTTGTCCTTGAATCGAATTCAGTTTGCTTGCGGAGCATTCATTATACTATAACGTATTTACTTGTATGTAATGTACTGGATTTCGTTACGGTAATCAAAAGTATTCATGGAAAATACCTCAAATATATCAGAACTTTACATGAATGTAAATTGTACACATTGATACCCCAAATACACAATCTCCGAGTAACTAGTATCATTCCAACGAAATAATTTGACGAGTAGTGTTAGTAAAAGAAGACAACGACTTTTACGTTGACCCTGTCAAAGGGCAATATCAGCACTTTTATGTAGTTAGAGTCCATACAGTATGCCATTGATTTAATGTATGATACTCGTTTAACTATAATCATTGAAATCTTTTCTCACTAAAACACTGCACAATAGTGTGAAGAAAGACATTTTGTCGGGGTTTGTATTTACAATACTTTAAAATATAATGATGAGATCATTGTGTACATGTACATTGAATATGTTGAGGGCTATTCGTGTTACAAAACATATATGACACTCTTTTTTGATTAATCAATTAATATAAACACAAATTGTCATAACTTTTGTAGCATTTTAATCAAATGATTTGCATATTTACAATCAGCAAGCAACTCCGTTTAAAATCAAAACAATAGTTTTATTTGTCACCAGCAATAAGAAAATAGCAATATCACCAACGTCTTTATGACAACAGTATTTTTATATCGGATTCCTCAATAATAATTTGATCTTTAGATGCGAAATGATAGGCCTCAAATATTACAGAAAGAGATAAGCAAAACACAACAAACATACCTCACATAAAAAGACTTATTATCAAATGATGGGATCACTACTTTTGAATTGTAAGTGTAACAAGAGCTTAGTGAAAGAAGATTCAACTGGGGTTTAAAATAGTAAAAGTATATAGACAGCCTAAATGATTGATGAATAAAGTATAAGTAAGTATATAAACCAAGTTATTCTAAGTACTAATTAACCGGATACATACATCACCTGTAGACAATAAATACTGTCGGAGCAGAAGTGCAAACCTCTTGAGGGTACGATGCAGAAACACAATGACATTCATCTGACATATTTCAGCATAGCAAACATTAGGGTTTAAGGTATAGATATTGCATCGTTGTACAACCACAAAAACACAAAACAGAATCAAATTTAAAAATTCTTAAATATGTCAAAACAAAATGATTCGAAATGCGCACAAAGTGTCGTTTGCATTGTTTTTGTACTAAAAGCGGTCGTAATGATATTTTTTATTAACAAGATAACAATCCGCCGAAGTCAATTCTTACCTCCGTCGAAATAAATAAATAGTAAGCACAGTTAAATGATCACCAATTTATTGATTCTAAAGGCTGTAGCTTAAGCTTAAGCTTTTCAGTGAAAGAAAACATGTATCCCACTATGTAACACGTACATTTTCTATACTTCAGTTGTGAATGATTTTATCAGATTTGAGGAATCTACTTTTAACATTGGTCTGTTTTAATTTCCAGGAACTAACGTTTGCTTACGACTGATTGGCTCTGCTCGTAAACTAGTTGCATTAGGTAAGAGTACAAATTTTATAGTATTTTTTGTTGTTGTAGTTGTTGTTTTTGTTGTTGTTGTTGTTGATGGTGTTGTTGTGGTTATTATTTATGTTTAAAGTTTTAGCTACTGAGCTTGTGTCTGTAGTTTTTCGCATAAATATTTTGATGGTCTTAAAATATGAGCATTTACCAAATTGTAATACGTGTAGTGTATATCCATGAAATTGCATCTTAATTATTCAAAATAAGAATAAGTTTACAAAACATCTAACATACACATATACCTGGCTATCAGCAAAATATCCGAACATATGTCATATCAATATCTTAATCAGTACAAAATACTATTCTGACTATAGTATATTTGCGTGCGTTTTCACATTGATTTAACAGATCACATGATGTTTTCATAGTGTGTAAAAACAAACACAAGGTTCAAACAAGGGTCACATTAAATTGACAGTATATCCATTCAGGTCATGCACGACTTAGGATTAATCTTAAAGGTGAAAGAGCCTTAATATTTTACCAGAAGTTGAAAACCGTGATAGTGTAGTGTTGTGTTGAGTGTCAATCGACATAATTTTTTTCTGAAAGGATAATCGTCCAACAAAGACAGTTTTATTACCAGTCGTTTCTAAATCAGAAACAGTTGTAGGGAATCGTTAATGACAAATAAGTAAAATCTCAAAATGTTCCAAACGTACCCAAACTGTCAGCGATACGTGTCATGACGTGCCAATACAAGCTAGGTAATAACACCATCCGGACTAAGTTTGCAAATCTAAAATAAGAGCATGGTGATAATAAGATCATGGACTAGGGATGTCCCTATTGTCATCTCGCTAGTGGATTTGTCCATTTATTATGAATAATGGTAATAAGATCATGGACTAGGAATGTCCCTAATGTCATCTGGCTAGTGGATTCGTCCATTTATTATGAATAATGGTAATAAGATCATGGACTAAGAATGTCCCTATTATCATCTGGCTAGTGGATTTGTCCATTTATTATGAATAGTGTTAATAAGATCATGGACTAGGAATGTCCCTATTGTCATCTCGCTAGTGGATTTGTCCATTTATTATGAATGATGGTAATAAGATCATGAACTAGGGATGTCCCTATTGTCATCTGGCTAGCGTATGTGTCCATTTATTATGAATAATGGTAATAAGATCAAGGACTAGGAATGTCCCTATTGTCCTCTGGATAGTGGATTTGTCAATTTATTATGAATGATGGTAATAAGATCATGGACTAGGGATGTCCCTATTGTCATCTGGCTAGCGTATGTGTCCATTTATTATGAATAATGGTAATAAGATCAAGGACTAGGAATGTCCCTATTGTCCTCTGGATAGTGGATTTGTCAATTTATTATAAATAATGGTAATAAGATCATGGACTAGGAATGTCTCTATTGTCATCTGGCTAGTGGATTTGTCCATTTATTATAAATAATGGTAATAAGATCATGGACTAGGAATGTCTCTAGTGTTTTGTCTCTAGTGGGTTTGTCCATTTATTATGAATGGTGTTAATACGATCATGGACTAGAGTTGTCTCTATTGTTGTATGTCTAGTGGATTTGTCCATTTATTATAAATGATGTTTTTAAGATCATGGCCTAGGAATGTCTCTATTGTCATTTGACTAGTAGATTTGTTCATTGTCAATTTAGGTCTTTGGGTGTTAAATTTGATAGCATACATGATATGAACGACATTTATACCATTGACTTTAAAAATCACTGTAACGTAGAAAAACAGAATGGTATAAGTAAAAATCACCTTTGTAGAAATTTGAATGCTTAAATGGGTTTCGACAGCTTTTGATGAAATTAAAAAAAGGTCTGAATGATAACAAATAAATAAAATGGAAAATACTGAGTTGATTGACTAACGACTAGTATTTAAACTATTTTGATGGATGTACGATACCGTACATGTCCGTATATCTTGGGTGTACGGGCATGTACGGTCTCCGTACATGTTGAAAATACGGGATATTATGTTCTTCCATATATTCATCGTGTACGGGATTAAACCATTCCCGTGTACACGATGAATATACGGGCGTGTACAAATCCCGTATATTATGGATGTACGGAAATATATCAGTTCCCGTACACGCTGAGTATGGATATACGGAAATGTACTCTTTTTCCGTACACCCATGTTATAAAATAGTTTTGATATGAACGGCATTTAAACCATTGACTTGTATACATTTTTCCGTCTTAAGTAGAGAAACAGCAATGTGTTAGTAAGGGTCACGTTGTGTAAGAAATGTAAGGCTTTTCGGGTTTTAACAGTCTTTGATAAAATTAAAGCGACATGTTTATGATACAAAATGAGATTCGGCAATGCTGGTAGGGTTGATTTACGGCTAGTACTAAAAACGTTTTGATGAATGTACGGCACTGTACATCTCTGTATATCTTGAGAAGACGGACATGGTCTCCGTATATGTTAAGTGCACGGGAATTTATTCTCTTCCGTACTCTTTGACAGTACGGAATTATACCATTCCCGTTCACGATGAATATACGGGCTTATACATTTCCCGTATATTACGGATGTACGGAAATATACAAGTTCCCATACACGCTGAGTATACGGAAAAGTAACAATTCCCGTACACTATGGATATACGGAAATGTACTCTTTCCCGTACACCCATGCTTCAAAATAGTTTTTAATTTTGTTATCAAATAAGGTTAATTGTTCTTTCATTTGACAGCATATATGATATGAACAACAGTTATACCATTGACTTGCAGGGAAACGGGAATATGTTAGTAAGAGTCACGTTTTGTAGAAATTGTAAATGCCATCTGGGTTTAAACAGCCTGTGATAAAATTAAAATGACATCTCTATGATACAGATACATTTGACAATGCCGAATGGTGTTACATTTGACAGCATATATGATACGATCAACGTTTTTAACACATACCATTGACTTATTCGTTTATCCGTGTTTCGCAGAGTAACAGGAGTATAGAAATATTAACGCTTTTATGTGTTTTAACAGCCGTTTAAGAAATTACAATGGCATCTATATGATGCAAAATAATTTAATTCGACAATGCTGGGTGGATAAATTCACGGCTAGGGCCCGGGAATGTTTAGTTTCCCGTACATGATGAATATACGGGCGTGTACAAATCCCGTATATTATGGATATTTGTAAATATACAAGTAACATTAGCCGTACAAAATCGAAACACGGACAAGTTGTCTTTCCCGTACACGCTTAGTGTTCGGAAATGTTTAGTTTCCCCGTACATGATGAATATACCAATGGACATATAGGTTATGAGGGGTGGGGTTCACTCCTAAATGTTAGGACTTATATATATATATAAACACATAAGGCTATATCGCTTTTAGTAAATCGTAGGAATTATACAGACTTATACATTTTTCAGATAAGTCCACAGACGACTGTTTCAATTTATGGGTAACCGAAGAAATGGGGTGCATAACTAATATATGTTGTTTTTATATTGAAAGGTGGCACCTAATATATTTAAGAAGTGTCATCACTGTCTTTTTCTCGGGTACTGTCATGGTATTTCCAATTAGTGCATGTCGCGCGGAGATCAATTATTTTCATAACCACATGGCCATTGGGTCATAAATCTACGAAACATGAATTATTAAAATTGTTAATTAATTTTATCGACACACTGCATCGAGTATATCTAACCAAGCGGGATTGCTTACAGAATGCGCTTTTTTATTCGTTACAAAAAGTATTGTTTACGTCGTTTGTTATTGGCTACGCTATCCCCGCATGAGAAGAGAAGAGTATTTATTGGACATAATTAAAATTGAAAAGTTCGTAACATGACCTATTCGACACTTTTTTATTTATTATAAAAATACATTTATGCGAAAAAAGCAAGTTTAAACAATGGTTAACACAAGCATAGCTTATAACGTATATCAAAATGCATAGAAATTTATAGATGAATAACAATTAGAGACATAACATAAGGTGATGGCATGTTTATTCAAGCTGTTAAACCATTTAAATTTGATAATAATTATAATACCAGTCAAGCAATTTTAATTGATTAGAGCCTTGTGCTAAATAAAGCCAAGCTAAACAATCAAGGTGTGAGATTCTTAACTGAACCCGCGAAAATGACATCGACCCAAGCAAACATAACAAGGTGTGAAATTCAAACTTGGGACCGCGAAAATGACTTCCAGCGTGGAGAAATATCGACACTCAAGATATCGAGCCATCCGATCGAATTTTATATGAACAAAGAGGAAAACAAAATCGGTTCTTTTCATCAGGTTTGAGCCATGAAATATCGAGCCAACGAGTTTCGACTGTAATTGTATTCAAACAATTTTATATTATCTGTGACATCTGCATTGATGAATGCTGAAACATGTACAATTAGATCATATCTAAGATAAGGCGTCAAAAGAGACCGATTACTAAATAAACCCAACAAAAATATTCATTTCAAGTTTTTTAAATGCATTTTATTAAAATTGCATTAAGTCCTAATTTTGAAGAAAATATATTTGTTTTTATCTTATTTTTTTTTTGAAAATGGCTCTAATTGTTAGCTTACTTTCTTCATAGTTTGATTCCTATTATGAACTTCCTTTTCATTAAAGGAAGTATACCCTAATCCTCCCTTTGGTATGAGGGAGTTGAAATAAAGATGCTCTTTAAAGATGCATTTCAAAGATTGACAATTTTTTACATTTTTTTTTAAGTTTTGTCTCATCTACTGAATTTGTTATCAATGCCTTCACTTCAGTCATATAAGATATCTAACAGTATAACAGATCTCAACTGTTTTGAAAACTGCCGAAATATTTTTGTTTTATAGCGTTAGTATTATTGTAACGCTTTTTGCCATAAAACATAAACACCAACATTTTCAAACCTAAATATGAAAAACTGTGATCTGATCATTTGTCAGCAGTCCTATATCACTGAATTCCAGAAATTTACGCGAAATTGGCTCCTTCCAGGACAAAAAAAAGTTGTCAAAACGGTCAATCTGTGAGAGTGCAATTTTAGTACTCATTTATTATTATTTATGTTAAAGAAATGCAGAGAAAGTCAAAATCAAATGAAATTTGTCAGTGTTTTGGCTCTCCTTATTTCATTAATCACTAAGAACACATTTGTAATAAATATATATATAAAAAAAACGAATTATACTACTGAAGTGCAGATTGTCGGTGGTCATGGCGGATAGCTAAGGGCAACTGATAAGCCACGCCTTATTTTGTCGCTGATTGGTCAGTCGGGTATTGGCCGGCTAGTTTGACTGACAGTCCGCGTTATGACAATTAGTGACATGATCATTTGCTTTGAAAAACCACATTCTCGACTTTCCAATAGACCATAATCCTTTGCGGCAGGTCGACTTCCGGTTTATTTCCTGGTTATAACGAAGTATAATAACATCGATAAATACGGACTAATTATCATTCCAGGTGTGTTATTATTTATTTATTTTTATTAGATTTGTCATTTTATATGACATTATTGTGATATTACTGAATGTCATGAACTATAAATCGCTTGACTGTTTACCTGGACAGTTAGTTCTGGTGGGTGGGGTAGATGGTTCAGAAAAGACGGCGGTTACTTTTCTTATTGAAGTATTATAAACAACAAATAATTATCATCTATTCTAAAACATTTGTTTTGAAAATTAACACAAATAATACATTAGTCTGTTTTACTATCTGACAGTCATTATCTATAATTTGGAATATGTATGTACATTACCAGGTACATGTATAACTACTGTATGTAAAAGTCTTATGAATGAACATATATAAATCATCATCAATATAAATTATGATATTTATACTGCTCTGTGTATTTTATTACTATGTAATAAACATTTTACTTAGCAATAGTAATTATGTCATGTTGTCACCTGTGTATTCTTCTGAATGATTTGTTACTAGTTAGTTATGTTTAAATATTATGATGGCCACCGGAGTAGTCGCATACACCCAGGCCTGATATTAAATCGGGGTCCAGATTGTCTTAAAATCCATCCATAAATAAGTTTGAGAGTAACTTACTTTATTTATAAAAAAATATACTTTTATGTTCCATTCCTTTCTTTACAGATATGATTCAAATATGCTGATGTTATCTTCTGAGATCGTTACTTTCAATGAAGAACATCACTACAATTGGTTGGGCTGCTAGATTGGTAGCAACGGGATGGACAGCTAGTGCCTGTTGAAACACTATTGCTGGTGGGGCATCTATTGCTTACTGGACCGTTATATTGGATGGACCATACGTGTTGGTTGAACAATTATAAATGGTTGGACCGGAAGTATTGGTTGGATCACCAGTGTTGTTTGGACTGCTTGTTGGACAGAATGTTATTTGAATCACTGTTGGATAGACAGCTATTGTTTATCAGACAGCTATAATCAGTTGATTTACAAACTTTGGTTGAACAACTTTTAATGGATGGACATGAAGTGTTGGTTTGACCACTCGTGTTGATTGGACTGCATTTAATGGATGGATATCTTGTTGAGCCTGATTTGACCGTAATGAAGTGATGATTGAACCGCTACTGTACGTTGTCAGGTCATATTGGTTGGATTCCAATTGCTAGTACTTGTTGGATCTCTTTTGTTGGTTGAACTGTTGTTTTTTATTGTTATTATTGATATTTATACATGTATAATATGTCAAGTGCTTATTATTAACACTTATAATTATTATTATTATCATAAGATATAATTATTCAATAATCAAATAAATATATATAATTAGATATTTTTTTATGTCCTTGTACTTAAGTTATGTTTTACATTTACAATGTGCATCATAATGTTTTATTATATGAACAACTCTTTTTATAGATGTTTAAATAAATATTAATTCTGTACAACCATTTTTTGTTTGTTTTGCTATAATTTGTATGATAGTATCAGACATTTTCTACAGAATTGTTAAATTTGTCATAAAAAAGCAAAACAATCAGAGCTCATGGTGTTCATTATATGATGATTCTCATCAAAATGAATAAGTTGAATTGCATCATTGAATGTATGATTCTTCATTAAATTTGATGAGATCTCCTGCCAACTGATCTGAAGGGATATTATGTACATGTATGATCTTGCTGGACATGAGCCTACTGTTTCTGAAAATTTGCATGTGTACCAAGTTTCATTTAAATCTCAAGGCTGTTTGAATTTGGGCCAAGAAAATATTCGGCCTACAGTACGCTGACAACACCTGGGCTTATTGACTATACGATACTAAAGTAACATGATAGGAAAAAGCTCGAACCAAGGACTGCCGGAATACTAGCACGGCGCTCCTACAAACTAAGTTAACCGGGTGGCTAGTTATTGCCCACAAACGTTAACCCGATTTTATGTCTTTTTAATATTAACCATGGGAGTTAAACAGTCATTGGAATAAAAAGATCATAGACAAGCATATTAATAAAAACGGTATTTTTTACAATTTAATAATAACATTAAACATTATATAATTCAAAAACAATAAATTGTCCTTGGTATGCAATAATCCCTTTAAAGGTTCATTTGGCAAGAGTTAAAAAACCCATCTTGCTTCTTTTTGAAAAAAATCTCTTGTTCGACTGTTATCGGCTATGAAGTGTTGTTTCACATCCTGTGTCATAATTTTAAGTTCTAAGCGTCTACTTTTTGTATCAAACATTTAAATTTATGTCACTTGTGTGCATTTCTTTAGTCCTTGCAGTCAAGGAAAGTTTTCATTCATATTGACAAACTTTATTTACTTTATCTCTGTTCTTGAACCGAATCCAGTCTCTTGTGTTTTGCACAAAAATATTTTGTAAAACCACTGATAGGGCAGGTGCTATCAGATTAATGGTATCAACTGCCTACTCCTGTTGAGCATCAACTTGGCTGACTCAAACATCCGGAATGGACATCTCTGAAATTAAATAAAATAGTTTTATCATCATCCAAGTTAGCCAGAAAAATAAAAATATAAAATACTCTAGAGGTTGTTTAAGCTGCACTCTTACAGATTTACCGTTTTGACAACTTTTTTTTATTTGTTGTCTTGGAATGAGGCAGTTTCTGCGTAAATATCTGCAAACCAGTGACATAAGCCTGCTGATAAAAATATCAGATCACCGATTTTCATATCTCCATTTGAAAATTATTATTTTATGGCTAATTTTAAAAGCGTTACTAACGGTTTAAGAAAAATGCATTAAAATATTTGTTTTACTTAAATATAAAAATCTGCGGTCTGATTTTTTGTCAGCAGTCTTATAGAATTGGTTTTCATGGATTTTTGCAAAAAAAATAGCTCGTTTCAAACAAAATATAAAAAAGTTGTCAAAACGTTCAATCAGTGAGAGTGCAGCTTTAATATCAGTCAGATATTTAAATAATTACAATTTACTAGTACATTATTTATAAGCTGTTATTCTAAGACCTGTATATTTGTTTATATATGTTGATAAACTCCGCTCTGAGGTCATATATAATATAACAGGCATCTGTTTTTAAAAAAATAAGGCTGAATACTTATTAAAATCAAGAACAATAATTATTAATTTCAAGTTTGCATGATATTGAATGTTCTGAATTGAAACTTATTGTTCATCTTCGTGGTTTAAAAAAAATAGTTTAACAATTAAATCAAAATTAAGAAGCAGCAAACCAGATTTTTCTATTTCTAAATTTATTTTCAACGACTCTAAATGTAAGCTTAGTTTTTCATTGTTTGTTTCCCATTATTAACTTTATTTTCATTGATAGCGGTTGACCCTAACCAATCCATTTGTATGAGGGAGTTGCAATAAAGATGCCCTATCTTTTATGATGCACTCTCTTACGTTTGACAATCGAAAATCTATTTTTCTTAAAGCGTTAGTAGTAATGCTTTTAGCCATACAACATCAATTTTTCTTTTCGCTATGCATATTTATGCAACTCTACTAATTTCAATTTACGATAATATAACAATAATAATAATAATAAAAATAACAATTTTAATATTCTGTTTAAATTTTCAAGAAAAGAGTAAATTTCAGCCAATATTTTAGCCGCTGGTTAACCAATCAACAGCGTATAATCAATAGCCAATCGTAACAGCGGGATGCAGAAACCGCGAGAATCGATATCATCTGTGTCATTACATACCCAAATAGCAACAAGGAAGAATACCCAACAATAATGAGGTAAGACTACGAGCTAGCATATTATAAGATATAATTGTTATTTATTTTTTGATGGGACTTCGATTATTAGTTAGTTACTATGTCTGTGAACCAAGAATTGGTATTTATAAATCAAACGTGAACCATTTGACAAACGGATAAACTATAATTCTGATGAAATGTGGGTTTGTTATTTTAATTAAGGTACAGCATTGTGAGCTTAAAATAATTTTTAAGTAGAATAAATGCACATCAGAATAAAGTTTTCCATAATTCTGTATTATATCAAATCTGCATATTAAATGTCTGTAAGCCATAAGCTTGCTGTGTCTGTACAATTTCTTTTTTTCAGTGACCTGATGTCCGTGCGCAATTTCACCTAATGCCTGAAGCCAACAAATCGCGGAATGGAACTCATAGTAGTTGTGTAATGTTTTCTGGATGTTTGTTTCAACAGCCTGTAAAGTTTGACAAAACAGTGGAATTTTAATATACAACATTTTGAATGACATTTAACATTGGTAACTCAAACATGCTTTTTTTAAATCTTATGAATTTATATAAATAGTAGTTTTTCCTATGTCTATAAATAATGTTTTATAAAAAAAAGCATGCATTTGTTATTTCTTATCATCCGTGTCTATAACGGTGAAACCCTACCATCCCTGTCCATCCCGTTGCGTGTACGGCGTCCATATATATATATATCCCGTACACGCTGCGTGTACGGGGTCTGTATATCCATCCCGTACACGTTGCGTATACGGGGTCCGTTTATCCATTCCGTACACGTTGCATGTACGGGGTCCGTATATTCATCCCGTTTACGTTGCATGTACGGGGTCCGTATATTCATCCCGTACACGTTGCATGTACGGGATCCGTATATTCATCCCGTACACGTTGCATGTACGGGGTCCGTATATCCATCTCGAACATGTGAGTGTAAGGGCTCCGTACATCCGTACATATATTTTTGCCAAAAAATGTTATGCTAAAAATATGTATTTCTTCAAAAATACATGAAATAAATAAAAAAAAAAATATATATATATGCATTAATAACTCCGTATATCGACGGGTACGGGGATGGATATACGGAAGGCCGTACACGTGGTGTTCCGTATATGTATTCGTGTACGGGTCCGAACACGCCCGTATATTCAAGATGTACGGGACCGTTCTTTCCCGTATATCCAACCATTTTCCGCAGTAAATCATATTATTTTACAAAACTGTATACAAAACTACCACATTTTAATGTTATAATATATACTGTTGGTGCATTCTGATAAACATATATATAGATATAACGCGTTTTTTAATAATTATGTTTTACGGAGGAACAATGAGCTAGGGAATGTTTGCGTAATAAGTATTCAATGTATCTAATGTCATAACTAAACTCATTTCTACAAGCCATTCACAATTTGCTGTATGATATGTGGAAATGTTTTAATAAAGTACAGGCCTTTTAAGAATTGTCGGCATTAAATAGATTTGTGGTGTAGTGTTATAAGGTTCTAATCTTCAGAAAATCAAAATATCAATTTTCCCAGTATTTGGTGTTTGACGTGAAATTAAGTCAATATTTAGTGTTTTTTGAGGAAATGTTTGAATAATGTATGTTTTCTTCCTTATATACTTATATTGTAGTAGGCAATGATTGTTTTCTGATATTTTGAAGATTTAAACAACTATTATATTTCGCGTAAAATGGCTCTGTATTGAAATATTACTTACTTTTTCATTCATTTTAATGACAACTTCTGATACAAACAGTGAGTATTTTTATTTGTTTATTAAAATACACACTTAGTTCAAACACTTCTTTGCTTTTTGTTAAACCTTTTAAAACTAATGAACTTTAACCTACGGAAGAGGACGGATCTATAATCACGTGATTTCACTTCACGCACGCAGCCTCGTATTTAAACAGACAGTTCTTTCGAAAGGCGGCCATTGAGCGACAGACTCTCAGTACGTTTAACATTATTTGTAATATTGGATCTGTAGTGTGATTCATACAAACAGTGAGTAATTTCGATTATATTGTTTTACAAAACTGTACACAAAACTACCACATTTTAATGTTATAATATATACTATTAATGCATTCCTGATAAACATATATATAGATATAACGCGTTTTTTAATAATTATGTTTTTTTACGGAGGAACAATGAGTTAGAGAATGTTTGCGTAATAAGTATTCAATGTATCTAATGTATAAACTAAAATCATTTCTACAAGCCATTCACAATTTGCTGTATGATATGTAGAAATGTTTTAATAAAGTACATGCCTTTTAAGAATTGTCGGAATTAAATAGATTTGTGGTGTAGTGTTATAAGGTTCTAACCTTCAGAAAATTAAAATATGAATTTTCCCCGTATTTGGTGTTTGACGTGAAATTAAGTCAATATTTAGTGTTTTTTGAGCAAATGATTGAATAATGTATGTTTTCTTCCTTATATATTAATATTGTTGTAGGCAATGATTGTTTTCTGATGTTTTGTAGATTAAAACAACTATTATAATTGGCGTTAAATGGCTCTGTATTGAAATATTACTTACTCAACTCAACTCAATATTCTTTTATTATATCACAGTTTACATTTAAGTAAAAGCATGTGAAAACGCAATATATATATATATATGTTAACACAGGTATAAATATGTGGGTTAATGGCGGCTTCACAACAGGTTTAGAGTTTGTCATTGTACAAAACAAATTTAATTAGTAAGTAAGGGGAATGTGGTTAGTTTAAATAGTATTATTATTTTATTTTTTTATAACAAAACAAATTCATTTATTTGAATTAAGATACAATATAATCGATATAGTTATAAGATATCAAATGAAAAACTATAAAATACATGATCAGATTCGTTTAAAGTGATTAACTAAGATTTTAACAAAAATTGCTGTTTTCCTTAAGGTATCCGGGTTCTTACAATTTAAAACTTCACTCAAGTGTAAGACATTAGGTCTTGAGTAAAAACGACTACTTATGTATTGTTTTCTGGTAGGATTAAAATATGGACATGTAAGTAAATAGCGCAGTTCGTCACCGATATCGTTTAGATTACAAAACGTACACTTTCTATTGACATGTGGTACAGCATTCTGTCTCCATCTACCGACTTCGATAGGGAATTTATGATTACTAGTGCGGAAATGCAAGAATGTAAAACGTAGAGATTTGGGTAAAATATTAAGGTACTCCTCAAATTTAATATCAGACTTAAACAGAGAATACATTTGACCTTTAGACGAAAGATTAAATTGTTCAAAACAGTTTTGCTGAAATTGGTCTACAAGGTTAGATTTCTCAAGTTTACTGATATGTTTAACAGGTACTCTTGTTTGGTTATGCCAAACGTATGAATAACCCGTTGAATCAAGTATTGACTTGATGTAACTGGTCCAGGCTGAATTATTACTATGTAAAATGCCTTTATATATCAAAAAACTTATTTTCGAGTCATGGGATGAAACGAGTTTACTCCAGTAACTAATCATTCTGGTTTTAACTATGGTGTTAAGGGGGTATCTACCCAGTTCCGAGTAGAGCATGTACCGTGGAGTACTTTTTCTAGTATATGTAATCCGTCGCAAAAAATTACAGTGAAGTTGCTCCAACAGATCAAGGTTTTCAAAACCCCAGACTTCACATCCGTACGTTAGAATCGGGACAATGGTAGAATCAAAAAGCTTCAGTTGTATGTCCAAAGGCAAGTCTAGGTTATTAATTCTAAGAAATAGAGCATACATTGCTTTGTTAGCCTGGCTTATTAAATATTTACGGCAGTATAAAAAGCTACCGGTGGACGAGAAATATACACCTAGGTATTTGTATTCCTTGACTATCTCTAGCGCTTGGTTAGCAATGCTAAAGTTAAATTTCTTCAGATTTCTGGCACCAAAGACAATTAGTTTAGTCTTTGAGAGGTCAATGTTTAGTTTCCATTGCAAACAGTAATCTTGGAAACAGTTAAGACTTTTTTGAAAATCACGTTCATTGTCTGCAAAAAGTACAGTGTCATCAGCGTACAAGAGAATAAGTAACTGAAGGTACATAATTGTCTCATTAGCATCTACTTCTATAGAAACACTAGAACATGTTCTTTTAAGGAATTCTTCTAAATCGTTTAGGTAAATAGAAAATAAAATCGGGGAAAGATTTTCTCCTTGACGAACTCCACAAAAGCTTGGAAAGATAGGAGACAGATGCCCATTGATGGAAACGCATGATTTTATATCATTATACATATTTTTTATGACTGTGAGAATTTTACCTTGTAAGCCAGTTTGCATTAGCTTATGCCACAAGCCAGCTCGCCAGACAGAGTCAAATGCGGCAGAAAAATCAATAAATGAGCAAAACAGTTTCTTTTTCTGGGCCCTTAGTTTACTTATAAGGAAATGCAATGTAAGAATATGATCGCAGGTTGAATAATTTGCGCGAAATCCTGCTTGGTTCTCGTTTATTAAGTTATTATTATAGAGGAATGTGTTGATGCGTTCATTAAGGATAGACGTGAAAAATTTACCTAAACAACTAAGAATGGTAATCTGCCTATAATTTTGGGGGTCGGTAGGAGAACCCTTGTTTTTAAAAATTGGCTTTATTGTCCCGATTAGCCATACATCCGGGAGAATACCAGTGTCAAGAATTATATTGAAAAGTGTACAGAAGGTTGGGACCATATTGACGCGCGAGGCTTTAAAATATTCATTGATAATATTATCAAACTGCGACGATGTTTACCATTCTTACTTTTCAGTATCATTTTGTTAATTTCGTCATGTTCTATTGGCCTATTTAACAGATCGGTTTCGGCGCTAGAGAAGCATTTTAATGACAACTTCTGACGTTTACAAGTCCGCAAATAAGTTGTAGAATATGCAATAGTACTTTGTTGATATCATATTGACTTACAATAAACAAATAAATGTAAATAACAGTTCCTTGCACAAATGCTCTTAAAACTCCTACATTAATACATATGAGTAATGATAATATGCCTAACACTTCATACGATTTTATTATAAATCATAAAGTGTATTATTCGATTTTTCAGCATGTTTCATAGTATAGCTTTTCGGTTATGGTGCATTACGACCCCTCTATCGCGAAATACTTGCCCCTGATTTTAATAAATAGTGATTATGTTATCGGTTTGAATAAGTTGAAAGAGAAGGTTTGATACATATCTCTTATAAATGACATGACACTCTATGTTATCAACACCTTTTGTTTTATTACACCATTTCATTGTGTAATCATCTATATCATCAATTGTTATTATTATTATTATCATAATTATTATTATTATTATTATTATTATTATTATTATTATTATTATTATTATTATTATTATAAATTATTATTATTATTATTATTATTATTATTATTATTATTATTATTATTATGAATGAAGATAATAACAGAGCATACGTATTCTCAACCTACTGAATTATATAGATACATGGACCAAAAGTTAGTTTTCCCTGTATAATGCATCTGCAAACACGTATTTTATCATTATTTTACTCTATGATATCGAAATTGCAGAAACAAAAACATTTGAAGTATAAAACACATTTTGCTTTTAGTGAGGTGCAAACTCACGGTGATAAAGTCATGATAAAACTAGAAAACCGACGGCTAAACCATAAGGTCACCAGGACTTGGTGGATAGATTGACCTCTTAAGAATACATTGATAACATCCCGTGATAATGTCAATCAACCAATCACGCAACAACAAAGTCGGAATGAATTGGCTAATGGCGTTGCTAACGCTAATGAAAATTGTGGTATTCGAAGACGATATTTGTTGAAGGGTTCCAGTTTTTGGTACCTTAGTTTTAACACTCCTAATGATTTGTCACACGTTTTGTCATACAAAAAAATGTGCATTTTACAAAATCATGAGCGAGTACCTTTAATTGTTTATATGAATACGTACGATGTAACTCAGCTGAAAGCATACTTATAACACGGCGGAGGCCGTGATGTCCTAAATCAATTTATTGCTTTAATTCAAACATTTCGTGTTTTTTCTGCTACATGCACTGCGCACCTTGGTAGAAATATATCAATAATGCATCGAGAACTACAGGCCGGTTTTGCTGCCAATATTATATTGGTGATTATTATCAGAATGCAGGTAGTAATTAGACTGTCATTGATTATGAATGATGCTAAAATATCATTGACTAGACTTGTCCCAATTTCGATAGTGCGTTATAAATGACAGGTGAGTTTTAAAAGACATAGTTTGACAAATTATCCTGAAATTGACTGAGTATATTATAGATTAACTGTAAGGTATATTTAACACTTGGATCCCAGATTGACGTATAATTATGCTAGTTTAAGCGATACGTAATTTATATCTCGATTATTTTGGATAAGCAGTACTGTATAAAGTGTTTATCTAGTTTAATATAACATTTGCCTGTTCGCATTTCTACTGTATTAACTTTCATCAAGGACTTCGATCCCTTGTTATTAGTAAACAAAACTACTTTTAGCTATTCGCGTTTGGTATTGATATGAAAAAAATAAATCAACTATATAATTTTACGAGAACAGGGGTCAACTATTTGGATGCATATCAATGAATGATTTCGTTATATCACTTTAAAGTAAAAGTGTATAATAGTACATGTCAGTAACAAAACTGGGGGCAAATTTTAAACGAGACAGTCTAGGTAAGTAGGAGAGGCTGCAATTCCCCCAGCCACCTCCGTAAAGTAAATTGGGGTAATGGTAAAATACTTGACAATGAGATATTTTAGTTTCATTGTACATTATCAGTAATAAGGTTATAACGACCTCCAATTTGTGTTTGCAAATCCTAGATTTCGCAAACTCAAGTACCCTTTAAATACGCTGTAATCGAATACTGACCTATAATTTAGTTAGAAGGCTTCATTAAGGTGTGATTTTGGTGTTTTTTGTTTGCGAAATGTTTTTGGAAGTTTGTCTAATTGACCCACCAACTTCGGGCCCCAGCGGGGTTTTTGCAGAAAAACACGGGGTTTTTCACACTCCCGAGGGATTTTTCTCCCGTTTTTCAAGAGCTGGGGAAAAATCCCGCGGGGTTTCAATAATACACGATTCAAATTATTTTAGCTCAAAACAACATCTTATATCAAAAGAAACATTATGCTTCGACACCGGAAGTGAAAAAACGCGAAACAAAAAAACCCGCTTTTCAGTACGGGGTTTTTCTCCTGCGGGATAAAATTCCTACATTTTAACAAAAGAAAAAAAAATCAATTCAAGCTTTATGTTTTTGAGATTTTATACATTACTTTAATGTAAATACTAATTTGAATGACTATTCTAGAGTCATTTCTTTCATTTGAGAAATCTATTAATTTAATGCATATTTTACGGGAGAAAACCCCAGCAAAAATCAGGAATGCTATTTAACGAAAAAAAAACCACCGACAAAAGCCATTTCAATTTCCAGCGGTTGGATGTTGTTAAGGAAGTGAAGTTGTTTTACATATTTATATTGAGTCAATAATATTAAGTTAACATGTGTTTTTAATAAAAAAAGTCAGATTTTAATAATTAGTTGTTTGTAACCGTCGGCATCGTCGATATACAGCCGTTATAGCCATCAGTGATCTTCCAGTTTATTTATTGTCTACATGATCACTATCATTCAAGGCTTTAAAATTTCATTTAAGAACTACCAAGTGATATATAATTTCGTTTAAATAATGGATAACTAAACCCCAACCCCACTCCTCTTCACTGCCACTTAACATTTTAAAGCTGCACTCTCACAGTTTTGCCGTTTTAACAGATTTTTTTATTTTTTGTCTTCGAATTACCCATTATTGGTATCTTGAAACCAGTGGTTAAAGACTGCTGTCAAAATATATGATAGCAGATTTTTAAATTTCAGTCAGAAAACTTATCTTTTATCTCTATAAACCGTTTCTTACGGTTCAAGAAAAATGCATGAAACATAAAATTTTAACTTATAAAGAAAAAATCTGTGACTATTTTTTTGTCAGCAGTCTTATATGAATGGTTTGAATGCACTTTCAGGTTCCATGACAAAAATTAAAGAAGTTGTCAAAACGTTCAATGTGTGAGAGTGCAGCTTTAATAATTATCTATAATTATATTATTGTCTAGGAAAAATACCATTAATGACTACAATTTTTTTTTGCTTAACAAAAATCTTCCCCCATAGACACACACACAAGTGACACGACCCATTTAATACTAATGTAATACTTTTGTAATCTATACCCTGTGTCCACAATGTTTTATACTGAATGTTAAAGGGTTGGTAAAACAGTATGGGTATAATAAGGGTGTTCAATATGGGGATTAAACCCATGATAGACAATGCGATAGCATTGTCTCCTACTCAGCCCCGGTGGCTGACCCCGGTGGCTGATTCCCACCCAGACATACATTAAAGGGACTTGGACACCAGATGATCCAAAAACAAGATATTCAATATTACCTCAAAAGAAGCCTAGCTGAATCAATACCAATTATTATGAGACTGATATTACATCATTTAATGTGTTTAAAAGATTTCATCACTGTCTCTCTCTCTGAGACAAGTAATCTTTTAAAAATAGCACATAATGATTTTCCCGTTTATTTTTAAGTATTATCATATCTACTTTAAGCATGTAAAGGTCACATAAACATATATACAGATAAATACATGTTGCTATTTCTAAATTTACTTCGATTTACATGGTAGACAAAGTGAGTTAATTTCGACTTATATGATTACATAAGTAAGATTCAGTGCACTGTACATTGTTGAAACATAACAGTTTGATGATCAATTTTGACAATTTTCACTTTTTCTTGCAATGTAGAATCTTGAGTCCGGTCCCTCTATTATCAGATTCTGTGAAATAATTGCTTTCAAACAATTGGAAGAGCTGCATGGTGTACTGAATACAGTAGTTTAATGAATTCCATCCACTAGCTGAATAAAGGATGAACACACATTTTAAAACCACATATCAGAAGTTTTTGGAGAGCATTATGTCAGCAAATTTAAATGCAAAACAGTGTTGGAAAATAAACAAGATTATTTTTTTTTACATGTTTTATCAATGATACATGGCAATCATCAACTTATTATAAAAATCAGAATTAAAAAACAACAACATTTAACCATTTATTAAAGCTGCACTCTCACAGATTGAACGTTTGACAATTTTTTTTATTTTTTGTCTTGGAGCCATAGTTTTCGAAATTCCATAGAAAACAGTTAAATAAGACTGCTGAAAAATTAGAGTGTAGATCTTTATATTTCAGTTCAAAAATTGATGTCTTATGCAATAAAACATTAATTTTCAAACATAAATATGAAAGTCCGCAATTTGATATTTTGGCAGCAATCTTTTATCACTGGTTTACAGATATTTAAGCAAAAATGTGCTCTTTCCAAAACAAAAAATATAAGAGTTGTAAAAATTGTATATCTGTGAGTGTACAGCTTTAACTGTCCATTTAAAATTGACCAGTACAAATTTACTTTGATATTAGTATAATACTGTTACATATTTATAAATCAATATAAAAACAATATTCTAAGATCTAAATTGATAATAACTTTAAAAATGAAAAAAACGAATGAAGAAACATAAGTTCAAAATATGCAAATAAGCTGCACACGCACAGATTTACGGTTTTGACAGCTGTTCTATTTTTTTGTCTTAAATGAGCAAATTTCTACATTCTTTTTTTCAAATCAGACTGCTGACAAAAGATCAGATCGCAGATTTATAGATTTCTGTTCGAAAATTAATGTGTAATGGCATTCAACATCACTTCTTGAACTTAAATAAGAAAGTATGCAGTCTTATGACACTATTTTTCATGCATTTCCCCATAAATTGGCTCTTTCCAAGCCAAAAAATAAAGAAGTTCACTTCAATCTGTGAGAGTGCAGCTTTAAGTCAATCTTAATCTTAGGGTCATACATCATTGACTAAATTCACTCTATTGGTCAGTAATCCGAATAGCTGTACATATTATTCTCTGATTCAATTAGTCTGACCAATATTAACAGCCTAGTTTCAGTCTAGCAAATAAATTCAACACAAGTTGTTTAATTCTTCTGAGACTGACAAAGAATTAAAAACCCACATTCATGAAAAATATTTTCGATATATGAAAAAAAAAAAAAATAGATTCAAGAATAAAAGAAATATGCATCCTTAAATATATATTGCATATAAACAATTAATTATCTATTATAAAGTTAACCTGAGTTACAATGTTTTATCTATAATTGTTGCCATTTATATTTAATAGTTATATAATTATCATGTCTATCAAACAAACCAAAAAAATGTCATTAAATATTTGAGATAAGCACAGGCTGACACAAGAACTAAATATTTAAGTCACAGTTGACAAGGCAAACAGTTCCTACCATGATATATATGTATATATATATATATTTATACACATGTATGTCAATAATTCTCGAAAATTGTTCCACCGCCCCCCCCTCCCTCCCCCATCGTGAATCTGCAACGCGTTCAGTAAAGATGTTTGCGGCGAACGTTTGCTGTTTGGTTTCCCGCTTAACGTATATGCGCTGCGTTGCAACAGAGATACAAAACAAAACATTTGCGAGCGTTTTGTAAACGCTCGCCTGACTGAACGCACTGCTGATATCCTGGCCTCAGAACACTCTTTACATATCCCTCTTCCTCCTCTCTTTAAAATGATCCTCTTTTTGCCATTACTGTCCTCTCCATTGAAGTTAGCCTGCAATTTAAGAAAGGAAAATTTAAATTTCACACAAAAATGGCACTTGTTTATACCAGCATATTTGGCATATGACAAGAGCACCACCTGCGGGTTCTGAACCCTCGTCTGATTATATCCTTTTGTTGTAAATTTATTTCATATTGTACATTTGGAAGTGAATATTCCAATGTTTAAAAGTGATAGCTCTGATAGTTTGCTTGTAAGCCGCCTTCTAAGCACATTATTTTATTAAACTTAAAAAAATTAGACTATAGTCCACAAATACTAAAATATCCCCCATCCTCCCCATTCCCTTCCAAATGAGTTTGATATATTGAAGGCATAATCCTTTCATTTTCTATGAAGAAGCTTAGTGTCCATTTCTCAAAATCAACCAAAATTCACGTTTTTTACCCTAAAAACAGGTGAGACTCAATATCTTTAGGGTATAATGTGAAGAAGGGTATAAGATGTACAAGTTCCCCAAGTTTCAAAGTGACAACTTTGATAGTTTCCATGTAACTGACCTGAATGCAAAACTTAACCCCAAGGTAAGGATAACAATCAAGTGATGACAATTGCTGCTTGTCATTTTTTTCAATAATGTATGAATTTAACAGTGTTTATTAAAGGGACTAGACACCAGATGATACAATTGCAAAAAAATAGATAACTGTCAAAAATTTACATTCAATTGATATACTAGTGTATAACTTTTAATCTTACTTTAATAGCTATATAACATTGCTTAAGACACATAATTTCACAGCTTTTGCACATATTGTCGATATGAAACTTTCTGGGGTGTGTTTACCACATATAATATCCCAGTAAGTTTAAAAAAGCATCAGTATATTTATCTGTATTCATAAATGGATATAATATAAACTTGGAAAACTTAATTCACTATTTTTACACAATGAAACCCAAATGAGATAGTCAAATGATTGCTCTGTTTATTTTAATCATGTAAAATTATTTATTATATACTAGTATATACCCATCATTTATCCACACGTAATACATATCGCAAAATATGGTAGGCTGTATTCCACTCTAGTGCACTACAGCCGTTTTCAACTCTTGTGACGTCACGTCATAACAACTTTACAAGTGTCATTGCGTGATGTTAAAATGATGTCATAAAACAAAATAATGTGTCCTTAAAGGGACTGTGTCACAGATTTGCACCAAAAAAGTTTTTTTCTGTAACAAATCTCAGGACAATTATCTAATAGAATGTGTTACGCTTTGATGTCATAATTGTAAAAAAAGATTGTGTCGGAGACCCCGCATCGCAAAAATTGAAGTCCAACTTCACGTGATAACACCTTCTAGCCAATCACGCATGATTGAATGAATTCTACCTTGAACACATACCCAGTAATCTTTTTTAATGGAAAAATACTAAGTAACTGCTAAACTTAAATAAATTGTAAACTATGTGCTACTTCAATTAGTACGTTTCAATGCATTGTACACATCGATGCCAAGTTTATGTCATTTTTCGACAATTTGTTTTTTTCGGTATTTCATCGTCTGTGAGACAGACCCTTTTAAATGACATTTATTATGAAAACATGTGGCTTTTAAGTGATGTTACAAGTAAATTAGTAATGTATATATAATAAAAGGGTTATTAGTATGGCGTTTTGATCCGGGAGGCTTGTGCCTTGTGAAATCCGAATCTGCAAAAATCCACTCAAGTTAAATACAACCTCCCGGATCAAAACGCAGTACTAATAACCCTTTTGTATTATCGGCCTTCTAAATGATCACATCGACAGTTCTAGGCTTAAATTTGAAGAAATACTGTACTTGCCAACCTGGTGTCTAGTCCCTTTAAGTTTATGGCTACATTGCACACAAATAATGTAGGTATGTTGCATGAACATAATCTTGTATTTTGAAGAAATACTGTACTTGCCAACCTGGTGTCTAGTCCCTTTAAGTTTATGGCTACATTGCACACAAATAAAGTAGGTATGTTGCATGAACATAATCTTCAATAAAAAAAGCCTATTCAAAATATATTGTTGAATACTTCAATAATGTTTCAAATCTAATGGAAATCAGCCAACTTGAGGTAGTCATTCTTTTTTGAGACATTAACAAAATGTTTATGGCATAAGACAAATAACTATATCTTATACATGTGTATGTCAAAACTTTGCATTCATATATACATACCATTCAACTTTGTCTTTGGTGTTTGTTGCATTTGCAAGTCTAGAAGAAGATGATGATGCTGGTGTTCTTAAAGAGTGTGTTGCTGGTGTTCATGTAGTTCGGGTAGTTTTATTTGGGTAGCTGTTGTTGCTGATGTTTGTGTATAGGATGAATTTGTTCTTGAAGCCGATGTTTTTATAGTTGTCCCTGCAGGAAGTGTTGATGTTCTGGGGTTGAAGTTGTTGTTCTTGAAGATGGGGTTGGTGTTCATGTTCTAGTAATCAGAGTTGTTCATAAATCTGGAGTTGCTTTTGTTTGTTTTTGTCAGAAGTATTGTAGTTCTTATACACAGGGTTGTTCTTGTAAAT
Organism: Mya arenaria; assembly: GCF_026914265.1. Lineage (NCBI taxonomy): Eukaryota > Metazoa > Mollusca > Bivalvia > Myida > Myidae > Mya > Mya arenaria. Next base: position 41,555,421 of record NC_069138.1, on the reverse strand, counting down.
TAAGTTGTTGTGTCAGGGGTGGTTTCAGGATCCCTGTGACTCAAATATGTCGAAGGCCTTAAAAATAAGAGAATGTGAAGCTGTGACAAGTTTTTTTTAAATGACAAAAAAGTTTCACATTTTAATTATATTCTTTCTTATTAAATTTAAGTTAACATTTTATGCTAAAGTTTAGAATGTCACAGAATATATATATATATATCCCTCCTTAGTTGAACCACCACTTGAAAGATTAAAACTTAAATTGTCACTATCAAGATGTGTTTTATTACCCCCAATTAACCCCCTAATTCACTCCATTTGTTAGGTTTAGAAGTGTTACTATGGAGACCTTTAAAGCCAATATTTTTAAACTAGTATTTTGCTTCAAACACTTTCAACAGAACCTACCATAAATCAAGAGTTGGGCCCCTGACAGCCAAGAAAGAACTTTACATTTGCAGGGCTTGTGGGCTTGTGATTATTTTGATCACTGATATGATAACATGGACATAATAAGGCCTATACAAATCTTTGTTTACACCCATCTGAATTTATTTTTTTCTTCCTATTTTTTTTTTTTTGCGTTTTGATCAAAATGCGTTTTTTCAGAGACCTAAAATAATACCCTGATACAGGTCAGTTTGCTAAAGAATTATGGTCGTCCAAAAAAAAAGTAATGCCTACCTATCTACCCTTTTTGGGGGGGATGTTAGTAGAAACTAAGAATATTTGTTTCGCCTAATCAAGGATTTAATTTGAAGACAGTGTTGCTGCATACTATAATATATTTTTACTTTATTACATTGCATTGTGTGGGAGTAGGATTTGATATATTGGTGCAAATCAAGGTATTTTGATTATAACAATTCCAGGAAGTTTATCAAAATGCTAATCTTTATGCAAGATGTGTCATGTTTGGTGTCATTATTTTGCTTTTATAATTCACTTTTATATTCAATAATATATTGATGAATTTGTATCAATGTAAAAGTTTAATTTTTATTACAAGCAAATGAGGAAAATCAAAATAGTTCCTCAGTTGGTAAGATCCATCTACATTTCATGTCAGTATTTATCTTAGCTCCGCCCCTTTCACTGGACTTGACATTGCCCCTTTCACTGTTTTTGACATCTGATTGGCTGAGTTAAAATTGCCTTTTAATGTTTCTTTATGAATGACAGTTTTATACAGGGAAAGCCTGGTTAATGTGACAATCATTAATCTGAAAATGGTGCTATAAATATGATTATGAATAGGCTTATAATTTATTTAAGATAATAAACATAATCTGCAGTTATGCACTTTAATTGATCAAAATACATGTTCCTTAATTATGCTTAAAATATAAATAATTGCTTATGGTCATGTTGATTTATAGGCTAATAGCAAAGAGGGAAAAAATAAGAAATATATATAATCATATGGAAAGGAAAAATTGAGGTGAATTTTATGTGAATATCTTAAATGTATAATTCTCCATTTTGCTAAAGTGGCTAATTGTTATTTATTTCAGATGTTTTTTTGGTTTTTTTGTACATTTTATCTTGGCATTTTGATATTATTTCAAGGATATTCTGGATATGCAGTTTTAATGTCTTTTGTTTTATTAAAAAATTAGTTTCTATTTGTGTAAGAAAAGCCAGACAAAACTATAATTATTGTTATTATTTGCAATTGTTTAAACCTGGGAGTAAGATAACATATTATTGGTCCCAGTTTAAACATAATACTGCTTTAAGTGTTTATTCAATATTTTTACCAGCTTTCTTTGCACAGTGCACTTAAAGCTGCACTCTCACTGATTGAACTTTTTGACAACTTTTTATTGTTTGCCTTGGAACCAGCCAATTTTGCAAAAATCCATGGAACCAGTTATATAAATAAAACTACATGTACTAACAAAAAATCCAAAAATGATATAATGTGCATTTTCCTTAAAAAACATCAATTTTTCAAACAGAAAAATGTGAAAATCTACGATCTGATTTTGTCAGCAATCATGAATTTATTTGCAGATATCTAGGCAGAAATTTGCTCTTTCCAAAACAAACAAAAAAAAAGTTGTCAAAATGGTATATCTGTGAGAGTGCAGCTTTAATGTCATCTAACACCTAGATTTTACAGCAATTAACAAGTCTTACTTTTTGTTTCTAATTTTAAGTTTAATTGGGTTATTATAAGGGCCCTTTCCATATCTTGATTAAGATTTTTTTTATTGGAAAAGTTTAATTATGTTCTCTCCTACTATTTTCTAATTGTGGACTTTTTGTTAATAGAGAATTTTATCTTCATTATCTCAACAATAACAGGATCAGAGTGGCATAAATGCAGCCACAGAGACAATTATAAACAAAAGACTTCTAAAATAGACCTGCCACATATGAAAAATTCATATAACTATACATGAAATAGACTTAAATCATACTGGATTTGCAATTGCAATTGTGTTATTTGTTATCGCTGATTTAAAAAGAACACTACTCTTAGAATAAAGGAGTGGAAATCCTGAACAGAAGTCTCTGACTGTTGAAAAAACTACATCAGCCAACCTCAAATACTCTAAGGCTGACCAACAGTAATCTTTCAGTAGGAACTGAAAACAAGAAGGCACACTAGGGGCGCTACTAAGACACAGTGCTATTCCCCAGTCATTCAAAGTACCCCCTGTGAACGCGTTAGCGGACTTGCGCCCAATTCTTAGCAAAATATTGTGCATGAGTGTAGACATTAGACATATATATATTTAAGATATATATAATCCAAATGTGAACTTATTTGACAGCTTCAAGGAATGGAGAGAACTCAGCGGATTATTTTGTTTCGCAAAGGCATGTAGGAAAATGAAACCCATTTCATCATAAATTCTGTTTATTCCAGTCACTTTAACAATAGTAAAATCTTTCAACTAAAAAAAATAATATTAGTGTCTGCAATTTCAGAGTACCATCCACTCATGATATATTATCATTTATCATGGTGTAATTAATTAAGTCATTTTGACATCCTACTGTTAGTTTTAAAATAATATACTAAAGTAATAATTACCGGTACATGTACATTACCATGACAGTCACGCCAATGGGAAGACTTATTTAGGGACTGACATTATAATTCACCAGTCAATTGTAACCACAGCCCCCCCCCCCCAGGTCCGGGGAATAGCCGGGACTTTGACTTTCGGTCCAGCCGACCCCGGGTAAAATCCCCGCCCTGCGGGGACAAACTAATGGTTAAACCCCGGCCAAATGCCCCCGCACCCCAGAGACTCTATATAAGGCCCAATCTTGGCTTAATTTGGCCCTATGACAAAACCACCGCGGTCACCCGGCCCTGCAGGACCACCTGGAAAGTAAAAACACGGCCCTTTTCTCCGGCTATCCCCGGTATACCCCCGGACCTGGGTGGGGGGGAGCGTGGGTACAATTGACTGGTGCATCCATGGGGAGACTTATTTAGGGAAATAACATTGGCATACAATTATATAGTAATTAGTTATCCTGACATGTACTTTACACAGAATCGCTACATGGTGACAGTTATTCTGGGACGGACATTACATTTACATACACTATACTAATAGTATTTCTGACATGAACATTGCAAAGACACACACCAGACACCCTTAGGGTGACTTAATTAGGGACAGACGTAACACTGATATACAATACAGTAATTAATTATCCTGATGTGTACTTTACATAGAATCCCTACATGGGGACAGTTAATCAGGGACGGACATTACATTAACACCACTATAGAAATAGTAATTCTGAAATGAACTTTGCAAAGACACACACTATGGGGAAAGTTTATCAGGGCCTGTCACACTAAATTGACATACACTATGTAGAAATAGTTATTCTGAAATTTATGAACATTGCAAAGACATACCCCATGGGGACAGTTAATAAGGGACGGACATTACATTGACATACACTATAAAAATAGTTATTTTGATATGAAAATTGTAAAGAAACACACCATGGGGACAGGGATTTCAGGGATAGACATTTCATTGACATACATTATAATAGGAATAGTTATTCTGCCATTATCATTGTAACAACAAATGCCATGGGGACAGTTATTCAGGGACGGACATTACATTGATGTATACACTTTTATAAGTACTAGTTATTTTGACATATTAACATTTTAAGACAAGCGCCATGAGGACTGAGTTATTCAGGGACGGATGTTACATTGACTAGACTTAATTGACATACACTATAGTTATAGTTATTCTTACATGAACATTGCAAAGACACACACCATGAGGAGACTTATTTATGGACAGACATCACACTTGACAATAACCATATACTAATAATTATCCTGACATTTACTTTACATAGAATTGAACCATTGGGACACTTATTCAGGGACAAACATACATTGACTAAATGACATTATACTATAGTAATAGTAATTCTGACATGTACATTGTGATGACACACCCAATGGTGACAGTTATTCAGGGACGGACATAACATTGACACACACTCCAGAAATTGGTATTCTCAAATGTACCTACACAGAATCTCACCATGGGGACAGTTATTCAGGGACAAGCATTACAATTACATACAATATAGTATAAATAGTTATTCTAAAATGTACTTTATAACAAAAAATGACACTATAGTGACATTTATTCAGGGACGGACATTACATTTGACTTTCAATATATAGTAATAATCATAATAGTCATTCTAAGATGTATGGTACATTACAAAGACATGTGCCATGGGGTCAGTTATTCAAGGACGAACATTACACTGACATATACTATAGTAAGAGTTATAAGGACATTTAGTACAATGAAGAGATACACCCCATGGGAACAGTTATTCACGAACAGACATTACATTCATGTATACAACTTACAAATTAATAATTCTGAGGACAGGTACATTGAAAGTAATCACATCTTTGAAACAGTTATTTAGACCAATATAACAGTGACATATACTATAGTTATAGTTATAATGACATTTACATGGAAAAACACACACCATGGATACATTTTTTCTGAGGGAAGAATTTTACATCTAACAAGCACAACTATGCTACCAGAAAGTCCAAACAGTAACAAAAATATGTCAAAACATGCACATACTGAGTCAGTCATCCAATTAGACTTTTGAAGGTACAAGCCCGACTTCTAACACTAATGCTTGGCATTAATTTTTTTATCAAGCCCTGCTAAATAAAATTTGGGCTGGTGTCAATTTTGACCACTGCAGTCAGCTAAATATGCCATTAATATATAATAATCATGCGCCAACCTGCAGATCATATATAGGCAAAACTGCTGTCTGTGTCATAAGAAGCTTACTAAATCTGAAACCTGGGGACAGTTTATATTGCATTAGGATGTTGAATGCGCAATTACAGGCAAAAGACTTTCATGAAAAGAATAAATACTTTTAATAATAATGTTGTTTTTTCTCGACGTTTTTTTAGGAGGGCGGGGAGGCCATGAATACCGGAGGCCTTACCTAGGGTCCTTGGGGTACAAGTCTAAAATAATAGACGTGACCGTGACGTGTTATACGGGTTTCTTCCAATCCCTAATGTCTAAACGGGTTTGTGTAAAAACCGGAGGTGTTTGAAAAATATTGAAATTGTATTAAGTGCAGTATTTTATGGTTGAAATTGATCATTAAGGTTTATATTCATAATTTACCATACATGTAAAAGAAGTTATTTTGCACAAAACAAGCATTTAATGCATTAAAACACATTTACCTTTCCAATAAAATGAAAGTTGACTGACACAGACAACAATTATGCCAAACGGAACAACTCGACCCAATCGTAATAAGTCGGCCACCTCCAACAAGCTTCGAGATAGACTGTCAAACTCATAATTATTCGTTGGATACTTATTTTTTGTGTATGGAACTAATATAAAATAACATAATCTGGTAATATTACTTGTTTTTATGATATTTAATGGACGCAATATGCTTTAACCCGGAACAACTACCCACTTTTGGTACAAAACAATTTGTACATTAAGGATTTGCCATATCAAAAATTATAAAAAAATCTGTCAACGTACAATTATTTGGACTACTTGGGGTACGGGATCATTTGGCAGGGATTTTACCGGCAGTTTGTCCCCGCAGGACAAGGATTTTACCCGGGCTTGGCTTGACAGAAAGCCAAAGTCCCCGCTTTTCTCCAGACCTGGGAAGGCTGTGATTACCGGAGGCCTTACCTAGGGTCCTTGGGGTACGGGATCATTTGGCAGGGATTTTACCGGCAGTTCCTCCCTGCAGGACAAGGATTTTACCCGGGCTTGGCTGGACAGAAAGTCAAAGTCCCTTCTATTCTCCGGAACTGGGAAGGCCGTGATTACCCGAGACTGGGTGTATACCGGGGATAGCTGGGGAAAATGGGCCTTTGCCCGGGCTCAGCTGGACGGAAAGTCAAAGTCCCTGCCATTCCCTGGGGGGGGGCGGTTATAACTGACTGGTGCATAACCAAGAGTTGTCCTACTTCTTAGCAACAGGTGCAAGTCACATAATCAATAATCGCCTTATATATGGGATAAGTGTATTAAGATATTCTTATTAAAATTGTTTGTGTCAAGTAGATCTACCTGTGTTCTTAACTGATACATATATATATGCAAAACTTAGTGTCATTCAGTCATTCTGAGTAATCGTTCTGCAAAGCTCGATGATTTTGTTTATCTTCTATGAAAAACAAAATAATTCGTCTGACACATTCGTAATTTTCCAGCATGATACATGTACCCTGGTATTGATTATTGTAATTGTATGTTTGTGTTAAACCGGTTTAAAGTCAGATCAAGTACCAATAATTAAACAATTTTAAGTACCAATAATTAAACAATTTTAAGCAATATCATCTTTTTAACGTTACAACTCTTTAACGTCACGTATAATTTTCATTCCTGCAGTATTTTTAAAGACGGTTAAAAAAGGAAGATTTTTTTTTTAAAAAGGTTACATTACACTATTTCATAAGTTTCGAAATTAGTTAAATTACCTTTAATAATATCAATTACATAACTAACATGGTTGTTATATGTTTATATAAGATACATATGTAGTAACATTTGTTTTTGCTTGAAATGAAGTGCAATAATCGCGTTTTAAATCATAAATAGTCAAAACAGGTTTTGCTGGGTTTTTCTCCCGTAAAAAACATTCATAAAATTTCTGTTGTTCTTTAAATAAAAAGCAAGTATTTCAAAATCCTTAAACAAGTGATAATTAACATCATAACAATAATATAATAGCTTAGAAGTGGGATTTTTACGGATTTTGAATTATCGGTAAAATCTTGGAGTTTTATCCCGCAGGAGAAAAACCCCGTACTGAAAAGCGGGTTTTTTTGTTTCGCGTTATTTCACTTCCGGTGTCGAAGCATAATGCTCCTTTTGACATAAGATGATGTTTTGAGCTAAAATAACTTGAATCTTGTATTATTGAAACCCCGCGGGATTTTTCCCCAGCTTTTGAAAAACGGGAGAAAAATTCCGCGGGATAGTGAAAAACCCCGTGTTTTTCTGCGAAAACCCCGCTGGGGCCCGAAGTTGGCGGGTCAATTAGACAAACTTCCAAAAACATTTCGCAAACAAAAAACACCAAAATCATACCTTAATGAAGCCTTCTAACTAAAGTATAGGCCAGTATTCGATTACACCGTATTTAAAGGGTACTTGAGTTTGCGAAATATAGGATTTGCAAACACAAATTGGAGGTCGTTTTATATGTATTAGGACAGGAATGCCATATTGTCACATGTATAGTGGATTTGGCAATTTATTATGAATGGTGTTAATAAGATCATAGATAGATAGATAGATTTATTTCAACATAAAATGTTCAATTTACATGGCAATTTTAGAAAATTAAAATTATGACATACAGGTGTTAAACAAACTGTATGAGTTAATACAGCCATGTCAATCAACATTACATGTTAAGGATATCACAAAAAAGAGTTTAAATAAAACTCTTATTTCCATTGTGGTCCTTAAAATATAGTATTGTGTGACATAGGAAGACTTAAAACAAAATATACTTAATTATCACAGTGTGGTTATCAAGGAAAGACATTGAATTGCATAAATAAATAAATTAAATAGCTAAAATGATGGAACAATATGCGGCTTTGACAAAACATTGTAAATAGAGTGACTAAGTAACAATATTAACTAAAGCTTTATCAGATAAAAATATATGGATATCACAGATGAATATTGCCATGAAAAAATTGACCTGTAAAACTAACTATGTAATTGAAATATCTATCTTTATGCATGACAGTTTAAAAAATGATAAGAAATAAATGAACTTATAGTAAAATTGCATTAAAAGGAGAGCAAATACAGTATTAAACCGAAGGTGTTCCTTGACATTGCTTTTAAAGGAAGAAATAGATTGGGCATCCCTCACATCCTGTGGTAGACTGTTCCAAAGGTTACAACCATTAAAAGCAAAAGATTTGCCACCAAAGCCTTTGACCTTAGGAATTGCAAACCTCTTGCATCCCGACATTAAATTATTTGTACCATCGACCTTAACTCTGAACCTGGCAGGATATTTATGAACTTCATTGATGGCGGTAAACTGTTCCCTTAAATAGAAAGGGGAAAGTTTGGAGTTGATTTTATATACATGACATAATGTTATTTGATTCATTCTACCTACAACTGGCAACCACTGTAAACGTGAAAAATGCTCTTTACCAATATGTGACCTAGGTTGTAAGTTCAACACAAATCTCATTAACTTATTTTGTGTGACTTGCAATTTATTCTTTAAATCTTGTGTCAAACTGTTATACCAAGCAGATGATGCATAGTCAAAGTGACATTGTATAAGAGAGGTAACCAGAAGTTTCTTTGTATGTAGGGTGAGGAATTTACTTTTACGGTACAGAAATTTTAGCCTTGCATTTGATTTTCTAATAATAGACCTTGCCATAGACTCAAAGGACAAGTGTTGATCAATGGTTACTCCAAGATATTTAACTGAAGTCGTTGATTCAATAGGTTGGCCATTACATTGAATATCAAGTTTGGACTGGGATTTCAGCCGTTGTTGGGACCCAAATAGAATAGACTCTGTCTTTCCAAGATGCAGGGAAAGTTTATTGCAGATGAGCCACTGACTAACAATATTCAGGTCATTACTTAACAGGTTTTCTATTTCGATTTTACTTTTACCTGACACAAGAATTGCTGAGTCATCTGCATAAAGGAGTAACTTATTTTCAACAACAGCAGACATGTCATTTACATAGATAAGAATGTCTAGTGGATTTGTCAATTTATTATGAATGGTGTTAATATGATCATGTGATAGGAATGTCCCTATTGTCACATGTCTAGATGATTTGTTAATTTACTATGTAAGTAAGTAAGTAAATTGTTTATTACCGTGACATGTGTATAAACATAATACAAATTCAATAGTTAAGTATCAAACAGATAACACCCGGCCCAATGGGCCTATAGGTCACCAATTAGAAAAAAGTTACAATAATTCAGAGAATGCATAATAATACAAAACAGACATATATGAATATTAAACATTCAGATATCATGAGTATATGATGTGCACTATTATAACAATAGCAAATATTGGAATTTCAGTATAGTTTAGTCGTGGAAATTAGCTAATTGAAGATAAAATAATTATGATGTTAGAGATAGTAATAAATAAGACATCAATGCGATAACGCTAGTACTTATCATGGAGATGTATTATAAAATATATAGCAACATTCTACATCATGCATTGTATAAATCTATCTATACAAAGTATTTCTTCTTATCAAAAAGGCATGTACCAGGAATTTGGCAAGCCTACGTGGATAATTTGACATCACATGAACTAGTTTTTCATTTACATTTAGGTTGATGTCCTGGTTAAAAATATCGCTGTAATGCGTATTTCTCAAGTCACTATAAAGAATGCAGTCAAACAGATAATGCTTTTCGTCTTCAATGGACGAAAGTTCACAGTGCCTACAAAGTCTTTGTTCCACAGGTTCACCGACAAACCGACCTGTTTCTATCCTAAGTGGTGAAATTCCACACCTGGACTGACACAATACAGATCGTTCATTTTTGCACAGGTTTAAGCTGATATACTTTTCAACATTAAATGTGTCCATAAATACTCTGTATGTTCTTAGTTTGGGAACCTGTTGGATATCCGTTTGCCATTTTCTACAGTAAAAGTCATTCAGAAGATCATCAACCTTAGATAAATGAACCGTAGAATTAGATTCGAAGTAGTCATTAAGGCCTAAGACGTCCATCACTTGTTTAACTTCATTTGACCAGTTATTGTTAGTATTGTGTGTAGCATATTCAACGTTAAACACTTTTTTAGTAATTCTGTCGTCGCTCATCAGGTTAAGTCTGTTCCACGTTCGAATCATAGACCGCCATCGCCGATAGGTGCTCGGTAGCCAGCCCGTATCTCCTGCCATAGCAAGGATGGGGGTGAACCTATGGAAGCCCAGGAAGTACCGCATTGCCCTGTGCTGTACGTTGTGTAAATGTTGGTACTTTCTAAAGCCCCATACTGAAGAACAGTAGCCATGACTGGCGTGACACACGAGTTAAACAACTTTTCAAAATATTTGAAACCAAAGTCTTTAAGATTGTGTATTTTGCTAAAAATGGACCCTAGTGCGCGGCCGGCCCCTTTCCCCAATGCTTCACTATTAAATGCATAGTCACATTTTTCATGAAAAATCACACCAAGGTACCTATAACGATCCATAGTTTCTAGAACATCATTTCCGATCCTGAACACAAAGTTACTGCGCTGACTTCTGCCCTTCCGGAAGTGCATGCACTTTGATTTGCTGGCATTGATTAGCATGCGCCATCGCTTACACCAGTCATGCACTTGATTCAGCATGGTTTGAAGATCCTCCTCCGATTTCGCCATTAGGACTATATCATCAGCGTATAGAAGCATGGAGAGTTTCCGGTCGCCTATCTGGAACCCAAGTTCAAGGTCATTGACCTCGCGGACAAGGTCGTTTGCGAATATTGCAAATAATGTCGGGGACAAATTGCAGCCCTGTTTGACGCCAGTAAAACAGCTGAACCACTCTGTCAGTTTGTTATTTATACGGACCGTTGAAACCAAACTTGTATAAATGTTCTTTATTGAATTATACAGTTTGTCATCTATTCCGTTAATAAGTAACTTGTATAAGAGCATGTCCCTGTTAATATAGTCAAAACAGCGTTTCAAATCGATGAATGCAGTATATACTTGAGTGTTGTTTTTAATAATGCTGTTTAAAGTAAACACATGGTCCTCGCACGACCTATCGGTTCGAAACCCATTTTGCTCGTCGGCTAAAATGTCATTATTTTCAAGGTATCCAGTCAACCGCTTATTCAGAAATGAGGTGTACAGTTTACTAATGCAAGCTAAGAGACTAATCCCTCTATAGTTCATGGGCACTCTTTTGTCCGACTTAGGATCCTTTAAGATTGGACAGATAATAGATCTACGCCATATTGATGGTATTGTACTGGTGTCAAAAATCCGCTGAAATAATTGCTGCAGGGTACCTATAACAGCCGGATTCTTCACCACGTCATACGGTAATTCATCAATGCCGCAAGCTGACCCACTTTTCGATCTCTGCACTATTAAAGCCACTTCCTCGATAGTCACATTTGAATTTAGCTCAGCGTTAGGTTCGTACAATGGGACTGACATATTGTTTTCTAATAACACCTTATGTAATTTCACTCTGTCAAAATGCACATCGTCAAAATCATTGTGCTCATTGCAATTATACAAGTTGTAAAAGTCATTCTTCCATTTCTCGAAAACAATGTTCTCTTCGTGCGAGATATTTCCCCTTTCGTCAACGATTTCGATTGGGATGGAATTGTCTTTTCTGGGTCCAAAATTTTGTATCTTTTTCCAGAATTCGTTCGGATTTTTGGTTGTCATTTCCTCAATGTCAATTGCAGTGATTCGTTTATAGTATCGTTCCGTCCTGTGTAGCAGTTTATCAAATTCATTTCTAGACAGAACATACTCGTGTCGAAGCTTAAAGCGTCTCTGTCTACTATCTTTACATTGAAGGAAAACTACTTCTTTATTTCTCATAATATCCCAAAGACTTTGTAAATCATCGTCCCAGAAAGGTTTGAGCAATTTCAGGCGTCTGTTTGTTGACTTTGTGGTACCTAGTACCGGTACTGTGTTTCGTAACTCTGTTTTAATGATGTCACAGAGATTTCCATAAATGTCATCCATTTCTGCATGCGTTTCTCGTGCAATCTCTATTCTTGAAATCAAATTTGCAATGGCTAAGCGCGAAATTTCACTAGTCATAAAATCATGAGGGAGTCTCTTTAAATTGTATCGCACGCTGCTGGTGGAATCCTCGTGATCTTCACAATAGCGGTTATAGTCCAATTCAAACGTCGCTATCAAAACAGAGTGGTCAGGTATGCGTGATCTTTCACCTAGTAATCCATGAAGCGAATGTTTGTCAACAATGGATTGAGATGATAATACTTAAAAGGTTTTGCACTTACTAAACATGTCATAGGGAATACATATGTAATTAACAACAGCTCTGCCTTTTCGTGATATAGACGTAAAATTATCATTTTCAATCCTTAGACGGCCATTTAAACAACACAATTTTGCATCATTAAGAAACTCTATAAAATCATGACCATGTTGATTGATACTTTTGTCTATTGAAGTTCGCACAGGAATGCTATTACATTGATCAAGAGTATCAGACAATGTCTCAATTCTAGAATTAAAGTCCCCTACAATGTACATATTATCACATTCACCATATAAATAAATAAGTGACAATAAATGAGTAAAGAAAGACTGTGCATCTCTTCCCCGCACAGAGTTTTCTGGCGGCAAATAACAGCTAAATATCACAAACTCAGTTTCAGTTTCTTTATGTACGAGTTTCACAGCTAATATCCCTTCATAAATTCTATCAACAACTTCAGCGTTGTAGTTTTCAAGTAGAGAACAATGAACTAAAAGTCCAACGCCTCCGGAACCTTTAGGAGCATTTCTGTGAATGTCCGGCCTGTTAAAGCCAAACCACGTATAAGCGTTAACGTTAATGACATCATTTCCTGTAAGATGAGTTTCACAAATAGAAAAAACATCAGCATTAATACTGCTTATCAACTCTTCACGTAAAGTACGATTGTCTTTCGTCCAACCACACACATTAATATGCGCAATTGTGAGTGACCCACTGGGACGGGACTCTTTCTATTGCGTTTCCTGTGGGGTCGTCGGTTGTTGCGGCCCATCTCCTTGGCGCGGCCGGATCCGTCCATTGGCGTCTACACGGAAGTTTTTACCATGCGGTAGTTGACTAAGGAGTGTTCTGGCATTCAGCTCTATGAGACGCTCGGCATGTGACTTGCTACTTTTAATATACACATCTTTGTACATTTCTGAGTCCTAAAGTGTGCTTTTGTTTCGGAGAATAAGCACCTTTTCTTGCAGAGACCGGAAGCTGATTTTAACAGGGCCTGAGCGCCCCGGCAGTTTTGACCTAAGACCTGACGCCCCTGTTATTTGCACCGCAGACGCAACTTCCTGTCCGAGCGCGGCTACTAGATCTCTGGCCTTCAGGAGTATGTCCTCGTCCGCCTGGTCACTGATTCCGGTCGTGATGATGCACACGTCTGGGTCATTGAGCCCTATGAATGGTGTTAATAATATCATGGGCTTGGAATGTCCCTATTGTCATATGTCTAGTGGATTTGTCAGTTTATTATGAATGGTGTTAATAAGATCATGGGCTATGAAAATGTCCCTATTGTCACATGTCTAGTGGATTTTTTTAATTTATTATGCATGGTGTTAATATGATCATGTGCTAGGAGTGCCATATTTTTAATGTCTAGTTTATTTGTCCATTTATTATCAGTGGCGTTAATAAAATCATGGGTTAGGGATGTCCCTATTGTCACAAATCTCTAGGATTTGTCCATTTATTATGAATTGTGTTAATAAGATCATCGGCAAGGCATGTACCTGTTTTCACATGTATAGTGGTTTTGTCTATTTATTATGAATGGTGTTAATACGATCAAGGGCTAGGAATGTCCATATTGCCATTTGTCTAGTGAATGTGTCCATGTACTATGAATGGTGTTAATACGATTAAAGGCAAGGAATGTCTCTATTGTCATATACCTATAGGATGTGTCCATTTATTATGCATGTTGTTAATATGATTATGGGCAAGGAATGTCCATATTGTCATATGTCTAAAGGATTTGTCCATTTACTATGAATGGTGTTAATACGATCAAGGGCTAGGAATGTCCCTCTCGTCACATGTCTAGTGGGTTTGTCCATTTATTATGAATGCTGTTTGTAAGATCATGGCATAGGAATGTCTCTATTGTTATATGTCCATTGGATTTGTCCATTTATTATGAATGGTGTTAATACGACCATTGGCTATGAATGTCCCTATTGTGACATGTCTAGTGGATTCGTCCAATTATTATGAATGGTGTTAATACGACCATTTGCTAGGAATGTCCTTATTGTGACATGTCTAGTGGATTCGTCCAATTATTGTGAATTGTGTTAATATGATCATGGGATAGGAATGTCCCTATTGTTATATGTCTAGTGGATTTGTCTATTTATCACGAATGGTGTTAATAAGATAATTAAGACCCCAACCCTGCACGACAAGTTTTGAAACTATATATTTAGTGTTTTCATGACATCTTTGCTTTATCAATTGGACGACACTTCTCGTAGACATTGCTGAAAAAAAAAATTATCGATGTCTTTCGACGTCTACGCTGTTGATAGGAAGATGTGAAATTAATTCGAAACGTCTGTTTTTAGGTTAAAAATGTATTTAAATGAATTGAAATTAGGTTGTGAAGAAATCATTACATGTTATTGTCTTTTCGTAATGTATTGGATTTCATTACAGTGAACCCTTATGAAAAATTTATCAATTGCCTTTATTTTACTGTAAATATTGTTGAACATATTGATAACAGAACAGAACAGAACAGAACAGAATATTTATTAGACTTAAGCATAACAAGCTTATCGTCATAATAGCATATACAAACAAAAAATACATATATATATATATATATATATATATATATATATATATATATATATATATATATATATATATATATATATATATATATATATTTGATTTGATTGTTTCTGGGATATACATGTGTGAATGAATTAATATTATATGATATAATTTTTAATTGAATATTACATACTGTCGGACATTATTTAAGATTGATCAAACAGTAATCATGCATTAGTTATGTATATAGCCGCATATGACTGCGTTTAATGGGTAATAAAAGTTTATTTGATTACATCGTAAGGACCAGGAAAATGATGCAAACATGTACCGAAATAACAAAACATAGGGAAAGTACACCAACCCAATAAGAGTTTTTACCCTATCAAAAATAAGATAGAAAACATCCATGACACATACCTTATATCAACGAATCACAAAGTTTGAACGCCTTATCACAATACATTGCTAATTTTCTAATGAGTATTTTATTACTACTTTGCATCAATAAAATATATTTCATCAAACTAATATGAGTATAAAAGTACTTAGGAATATACTGGCGTCTAAGGTCTGCATACACAGGGCATTTAAGAACAAAATGGAATTCGTCCTCAATATCATTTAAAATACACAATGTACATTTTCTTTCATGTCTAGGAATTTTATTATGTTGACCTATCTCTATATTTAATTTATGCGAAGAAAGACGTAATTTAGCCAAAACATTTCTATATTTTGTATTTTCTACCAGACTGAGATACGCTGATTGTTCAAAACTAGTTTTAATTTCACGGAATACATCTAGAGCAGAGGATAAATCTAACCCAGATCTCCAATTACTAATATAAATATCTCGAAGTCTACTCCGAAGCACAGGCACAAAACATTCAATTTTCACAGAACCAGGATAAAGCCATACTTCATTAAGACCAGATGATTGAAGGATGTCACGAACTCTTGACACCCAGCTCTTGGTGGACACGTTGTTATCTACATTATAAATTTGATCAAGTAATATAGCATTTAAAATACAGTTTTCTTCCTTTACTGAGTGGAGCTTTAAAAAGTATTTCACCATTCTAATATGACGTTCTATGTACAATGGGAACCTACCCAACTCTCCATACAAGGCCAAAGTGTTAGTGGATTGTTTAACATTTAATACCCATTTACAAAATTTCTTATGTACTCTCTCTGAGACTTCCGCATTCATATAACCCCACACTTCAGAGCCGTAGTTTAAAACAGATAACACTGTTCGAAGAGATTAAACATGATATTAATTGAAACTTTAATATTACGAACCAGCCCCATAAGTGCGTGCGGTGATCGCAACCCCTTTCCTGCAAGTGTTTTTGCAGCTTGAATAAAAGAACCGCCACTGGTAAAAACAACACCTAGATAATTAAAAGAACCAACAATTTCAACTTCCTGATTATTATGCAACCATTTATCATTATTGCCCAACCTACCACCTTTCCTAAACACCATAACCTTAGTTTTATCAATGTTAACCGTGAGGTTCCATTTGCGACAATATGAATATAAACTATTTAAAGAGTTCTGCAAACCATCCTTTGTTTCTGAAACAATAACAGCATCGTCTGCAAATAACAATAGATATATTGAAATTTGGTCGACAGTAATGCCGTCATTTATATTTTCTTGCAAATGCATTTCAATATCGTTCAAGAAAAGTGAGAAAAATATCGGAGAGGTTATCTCCCCTTGAAATAAGCCAAGGTTACTGTTGAAAAAATCTGACAATGTTCCCAGGTGTTTTACACAAAGTTTCACCTCGCTATACATAGATCGAACAATGGACAAAATTTTACCGTCGATTCCCAATTTTATAAACTTATACCAAACCTACTTCTATCAATGCAATCATAAGCTTTTTTATAATCAATAAAACAGCAAAACAGCTTCTCTTTTCTTTCAAACTGTTTTTGAATCAACGAGTGCAAAATAAAGACAGGATCAACAGTACTATACTTATTTTTAAAACCAAACTGAGCATCTGTGAAAATACTATTTTCTTTAGCCCACATTTTCAGCCTTTCATTTAGTACGATAGTAAATAATTTTGAAAAACAGCTAGTAAGAGTTATCCCCCTGTAATTGTTAGGGTCTGATTGTTTTCCCTTTTTGTAGATTGGAATAACAACACCAGTTGCCCATGATCGAGGGAACGATTTCGTGTTCAATATATGATTAAAAAAGGAATTCAATGGTCTAATAATGTGTGGTACTGATACCTTAAAATACTCATATAAATCGTTGTCAATAGCCTTATTCGGACCTAACTTCTTGATAGCTTTCAAAATTTCATCATCTGAAATAGGCACATCTAATGACTCGAAAGTAGAGTTATGGTCTAAACCAGAATCAAATTCCCAAATAAGATCATTATATTCTTCCTCGCCTTTGAAATCACCACCTGACATAAGATTACTGAAGAAAGTTTGAAATTCCTCATTAGAAATAGTTGTCGTGAAACTTCACGATTTTGGAATATGATAATTGTTGAAATATATGTACGAGTTTTAAAGACTGTTGTAGTAGTTATATTTACTACAAATATTATCATTATATTGAAATCTTATTTGTAATAGCTGACATCTTGCATTATACAAATAGCATTATTCATTTGTTAATATCCCTTCCAGGGCCTCAAAGTTATTGCATAAGTGCTCTAAGTCTAACACGTGCAAGCACGATTAGCCTTGGATTACATATGTGTCAACATTTGATTGGTTGATATTGATACATAAGTCTTTAAACTCCTTTGTCAGTAAACTGTTTCATTCTCCGTTACTTTTGGCGGCAAATAACTTTATGTAAGCATGCTCCGTTCAGATATTGGCGGGAAAATACTTACATAAGGTATGCCACGTGTTTCATGCTTTTTATGCTTTCTTTGTTCTAAGCCTTATTGGCGGGAACTTAGCTTAGTATAAATAGGCTGAATGTTATATTATTGGAGGAGCTAAAAAGTGAAAGGTGTATTAACATGAAATGTGTTATTGAAAGTTATAACGGAGTATTAAAACGGAGTAATTGTTAAAAGTGTAAACTGCTTGTGGAAAAAGAAAAAGTGGTAAAATAAAAATGTTAAAATTAAAAGTTGATCTGTTATCAATGTGTCGTAGAGTAGTTGTTTAATTATTCTTCGCCACATTGAAATGGTCCCGCGAACCGGATGTTTAGAAGAAGTGTTTTAAAAGTGTGTTGTGTTTTTGTGTAGTGCCTTGTTGTGACACAGTGTAATTTCAAAATGGCGACAGTTGCATCCACCAAAGGAGTGAGGACAAGGTATAGGAATACTTTGGACAAGGAACTTAGAGTCGCAAAGGATTTACTGAAACAAGACGTGAGTAGATTTGAATTATCTGACATGCTTAAACAGATTCAAAAATCAAAATGTTTGTTGAAAACATATTCCGAAAAGTTAATGCTCCAAGTTGACAAGCTGTCTCAGATATTAGATGAAGATGAAGCAGATTTTCTAGAAAAGGCTTTAGATGAAGATTGCCAATTAAATTTCTTAGTTGAAGATTGTTTAATAGAGCTGGACCAGTTTAATGAAAGCCTGTATCCTAGTGATGTTCGAGCTGCCTCTCAAGATGAACCTTCAAATGCAACAAGGCTTGTAGATATTCAAGAATCAATGAAAGATCTGATGCGTACACAAATAGACCAACAACTGGAACTTTTAAAGAATTTAGACCGTAAAGGGAAAGTGAACCCAAACTCAGTGAAACTTCCAAAAATAGAATTATACATGTTTTATGGAAACAAGTTACAGTGGCGTGAGTTTTGGGATGTCTTTGAATGCACCGTGCATAAGAATTCTAATTTATCCAACGTGGAGAAATTCAGCTATCTTCAAACCAAACTTGGAGGTGAAGCAAAACGTGCCGTTGCTGGATTGGCAAGGTCAAACGAATGGTTCACACAACTTATCATTGAAAAAACACACAGAAATATATTACATTCTGGTGTGTCACAGACACTTGCAAAACTTAGGTACAAGTATTGGATACCACATGGTCGTGCTACAGTAAAGTTAGTTTTACGTTTGTGTCAAGTATGTCGACGACATGAAGGTGGACCGTACAGAATGCCAAAAATGGCACCTTTACCTGCATCCAGAGTTCAAGAGTCAAATGCTTTTGCCAGAACAGGTGTAGACTATCTTGGACCACTGTACGTGAAAGCTCCTGAAGGATCAAAGAAAGTGTGGGTGTGTCTTTTTTCGTGCATGGTGACAAGAGCTATTCACTTGGAATTAGTGCAAGATATGACAACAGAAGAATTTCTTCTTGCTCTCAAACGATTTGTGTCTCAACGTGGTGTTCCAAGTGAAATTCTTAGTGATAACGCTAATCAATTCAAACTTGCAAATAAAACACTCGATGAAATATGGAAGAATGTGACAAACAGCAGTGAAGTTCAATCGTATACATCATCTTCAGGAATAAATTGGCACTTCATTGTAGAACTAGCACCTTGGATGGGTGGTTTTTATGAGCGACTTGTCGGATTAGTGAAAAGATCATTAAGAAAGTCTCTTGGACGAAAGTTGCTCACTACAATTCAATTGCAAACTTTGTTAAAAGAAATAGAATCAGTCGTGAATTCCCGACCACTTGTGTACATCACAGATGACCTGAGCTCAAATATCACTCTTACCCCCAGTCATTTTTTAACACCTAATCCTAAAACAGGAATACCAGAAATAAGTGTTGAAAGTGATGATACAGACTATAGTCCTTATGACAGTTCTTGTCAAAGATTGTTGAATATATGGAAAAAAGGTCAGAAGCTACTAGATGACTTTTGGAGAATTTGGAGAGATGAGTATCTATGTAGTCTTCGTAAGAGGACCCAGACGTTTCTCAAGGCGGGGAGGGTTGTATCACACAATGTACCCAGAATAGGAGATACAGTGTTAATAAAAGACAACACACCAAGAGGTAGTTGGAAAATTAGAAGAGTACAAGAACTTGTTCATAGTAGAGACAATGAAATCAGATCAGCAAAAGTTCAGTTATCGTCAAAGAAAGTTATAGGTAGACCTTTGAATTTGCTGTATCCAGTTGAGTGCAACGACATATTCAAGCAGACACCGGGTACAGATAGGCCACCGGAGAAAAGAGACAAGATAACCAAACAGTGTACAAAACGACCTGTTAGGCTAGCTGCGGAGGCTGCAAAGCGGAAGATAAAAACTTTAGTGTAATGTGTGGAAGTATGCTGTGAATGCTGTCTGAAATAAAATGTTAAATATCAGTACTGTATTCTCCAAACGTATTAACTTCTGTAATTAAATAACAATTTAGCGCCGCAAAAGGTTAAAAGAGTTAAATAGCTGTGTTGTGACCACGTGCTACACACTACACGGTTTATCACCGACGGAGCAAAGGATTATCCTATCTTTTATTTCGCTTTTCTCGTGCAGCAAGGATTAGCAAATCCTAGTGTGTAGTGTCATTTCGTAACCAGAGTTTACTGAGAGAAGACGTGTGTTTTTGAGTTGTAAAAATGGTGAACTGCATTTGTGACATTTGTAACAGGAGTTACAAATATAAAAGAAACTTAAAAAGACACATTGAAGAAAAACACTCAGACATAGAACTATGGAACTGTGTAGTTGACAAATGTAAAGTGACATTTAAAAGAAGGAGTTATTTATATTCCCATCTACAACGAGTCCATGGTTTTGGCAGCAACGTTGCAAGACGCCGGGCTTTGTTGGCGAAAAGGGGCAATGATGATAAAGCTACAGCAAGTTATTATGATGATGTGAGTGAGGACGACTCGATTTTAGACTTGCTGACTATGAATGACGTTGAAAGCAGTAGCAACAGTGATTCCGTAAGCAGTAGTAGCAGTAGCAGCAATAAGTGGGGAGTGTCGTGAAACTTCACGATTTTGGAATATGATAATTGTTGAAATATATGTACGAGTTTTAAAGACTGTTGTAGTAGTTATATTTACTACAAATATTATCATTATATTGAAATCTTATTTGTAATAGCTGACATCTTGCATTATACAAATAACATTATTCATTTGTTAATATCCCTTCCAGGGCCTCAAAGTTATTGCACAAGTGCTCTAAGTCTAACACGTGCAAGCACGATTAGCCTTGGATTACATATGTGTCAACATTTGATTGGTTGATATTGATACATAAGTCTTTAAACTCCTTTGTCAGTAAACTGTTTCATTCTCCGTTACTTTTGGCGGCAAATAACTTTATGTAAGCATGCTCCGTTCAGATATTGGCGGGAAAATACTTACATAAGGTATGCCGCGTGTTTCATGCTTTTTATGCTTTCTTTGTTCTAAGCCTTATTGGCGGGAACTTAGCTTAGTATAAATAGGCTGAATGTTATATTATTGGAGGAGCTAAAAAGTGAAAGGTGTATTAACATGAAATGTGTTATTGAAAGTTATAACGGAGTATTAAAACGGAGTAATTGTTAAAAGTGTAAACTGCTTGTGGAAAAAGAAAAAGTGGTAAAATAAAAATGTTAAAATTAAAAGTTGTTCTGTTATCAATGTGTCGTAGAGTAGTTGTTTAATTATTCTTCGCCACAATAGTATCACCATTAATTGCTTTTTTCCCGTTTTTAAATATTTTCCAAAACTCCCTCGGAGACTTCCTTCTTAAATCGTTCATTTTACGACTACGTGTAAAGTTGAATGAATTTTTTGACCTCCGACACTGATACTTATAATCTTTTTTTGCCACATACAGCGAAATTCGATCAGTATCCGAAAATGTAAGGTTAAATTGGCATACAGCGTTTTTATACACGTCATATTTGCGTTTACAGTCAGCATCAAACCAATCCTGTTTAACTTTTCCGTCTTGGAAATAAAAGACTGGCGTTTGAGAAAAATTTTGAAAATACTTATTTCCTTTATCACTTATATATTTAGTAAAAATCGAAGTCAATCTATCTACATCCCCCTCCCCGCTAATTTCAGAATTTAAATCAAATATCAAATTGTCTATATTATTTGAAATATCACTCACAAAAGCGTCTTTATACTTTATATCAAATTTATAATATTTATTTTTAGTATTGCTGCTACTCGGATCCCTGTGTACTGTATTTACCTTGAATGAAAACGCCAATGGTGCATGATTCGAAAACGTATTAAAATCACCCACTGAGAAATTGTCAAACAGATTGAAATTATCATGATGTGTCAATAAATAATCAACGACACTAGCCCCGTTATGGGTCATACAGGTAAAATTCCCACGGTCTCCCGGCCATCGACCGTTAACTATTCGCAGATTGGTTGCCTTACAAAGGTCAAGTAAAAAATCGCCAAAACGATTAGAAGTCATATCTCGCGAGGTGCGAGGCGTGGGAGTATCTATAGTAATTACGTCATTGACATCAATACTACGATCAAATTGAATGAAATCGCCTTTACTACCAGTACGGCTATTAAAGTCACCTGACAAAAATATTTTCCCACGCTGACTAAACAATATAATATCTTGTTCTAGCTGTGTGAAAACATCAACACTATACATATTGTGGACCGGCGATGACTCCGGAGCAATATAAGTAAAGCAAATATATACATCATCATCAATATGGAAAAAATTCTTATCTAGTTTAACCCAAACAATGCAGTCTGTTGAATTTTGTACAAGTTTAACTCCATTTCTAATATTATCTTTAATATATACAATAAGGCCTCCACTTGACCGTTTCGCTCTTCGATAATGGTATTTACGGTAAGAATAAATAGGGTTTGAATATCCTTTTATGTCAATAATTGAGTTCTTATTTGTCCACGACTCACTCAGGCATATTATGTCATACTCACAGATGAGATCAACAAAATCTTTCGACGACTTTTTCTGAGGTGTGAGTCCTTCTATGTTCCAGGAGAGGCACTTAAAAACATTCTCACACACCTCCTAACAGTGTCCGCGGTAGAGATGGTTGTTGATAAACAGCTTATCGACCTTAATAAAAGCCTCTTTGCCGTCCTTCCGGGCCTGGAGCATGATGGGAACCAGTTTCCGGCGCTGCTCCACAACCTGCTTAGGAAACTGTTCCGAGATCCCGTACTGTGTTCCCTTTAGTTCCTTCGCCGCCCGACGAACTTTCTCACGATCAGGGAAGTCGGAGAACTTGGCCACAATCGGCCGGGTCTTATCGCCTTGGTAGAGACCGATCCGATGCGCTCTCTGCAGACGTATTACTTCTGTAGCATTGTCTATTTTAAGCTTTTCTTGAATAAACTGTAGTATCTTTTGCTCGCAGATTTCATCTTTTTCCTCAGGAATTTTGTGGAACAATAAATTGTCACGCATACTGCGGCATTTGAGATCTAATATCTCAGATTTCAGGGTATTCTCTGTTACCCTATGCTCCTCTTCAAACTTTTTCATTTTTTGGGTAAAGCTGTCTAAGTCTTTATGTTGTTTACTTATTTCGGATAAGGTTTGGCTGTCAAATTCGCGTCTCCGCTCGATGTCACGCACCTTGCTCTCAAGATCATTGATCTTTGTATCCATGCTTTGTATTCTGGTATTTATAGTGTTAACACTAGACTGTATGGAATCTAGGCGAGCAAGTTTACTATCCATACTATCTAATCGCTTAATTAGCATAGTAACTAGGACGTTGTTCACTGACCCTGGTGAATTGGGCGTTGCCTGTCCGCTGTTTGTTACCCCAGGGGTCAGCGATCCCCAGACCGGGTATGGGCTTGCGACAAAAAATTTATCAATTGCCTTTATTTTAATGTAAATATTGTTGAACATATTGATAACGCAAATACAAGATCTCCGAGTATCGATTTCCTTCTACGACTTTGTCTCTTTATAGGCAGATGTGTCATTAATTGGAGATGCAGACAAACGGCTGGTTAAAGTAAACATGAAAGCTGAGATTTGTCCTTCAATCGAGTTCAGTTTACTTGCGGAGCATTCATTATACTATAACGTATTTACTTGTAGGTAATGTATTGGATTTCGTTACGACAATCAAAAGTATTCATGGAAAATACCTCATATATCAGAACTTTACATGAATGCAAATTGTACACATTGATACCCCAAATACACACTCTCGGAGTAACTGGTACCATTCCAACGAAAGAAATTGACGAGTAGTGTTGGTAAAACAAACTGTACTGAACACGTTTCTGAAGCAGAAGAGCAACGTTTACGTTAACCCTGTCAAAAGGGGAAAATCAAACACTTTTATGTAATTAGACTCCAGATACTATGCGATTGATTTGATGTATGATAATCGTTTAATCGTTGAATGCTCTTCTCACTAAAACACTGCAATCAACCATACCCCACACTTGTTGGAGTAAGATGAAATGTCCACTTTCCGCGATAAAGAAAGTACATTGAAAATGTTCATTTGATTTAAGTGACTTTATCTTTTTATTAATATGTTGCAATTAGGGATGGCAACGAGTAGTAAAGTTAATACTCGAGTACTCGGACGATCGTTCGATCGAGTACTCGGGTACTCGATTACTCGGAAAAATTGTGTTCGCGAAGACAAGATTGTGTATACATGTATCGTTATTGACGTATATTGTGCGTTGGTCGTATTATTGGTCACTTTCACCTTTAAAGTAAACTTTCATTACGTATTTTAACAAAAAAGGATATAAAAAGAAAAAAAAATGTTGTTTCAGGCTTTTAATTTGTCTTATTCGTTTCATTTTATACAAGTATGCACTGCAGAAATGAACAAGAATCAGAATTACAATGAACGAAAATAAATAGCATACATAAAAATAGTGAACGAAATTCAATACGAAGTTCAGTTGTTCAGTTGTTTACTCTGCAATTATTATTTTTTTTAAATCATAGCTTTTTGTACTGTGTAATTGTTGTTTACCTCATTAATATTCATAATACTTTTTTAATTTTAAAATATCAACCAATCAATTGTGATAATCATTGCAAAAATAGTTAAAATACGCCAATTAAGAAATCAATTCTCGAAACGGTCGAAACACTTTCGCACGTTAGCGTCCATTGTTTGGTGAAAGGTCTCTAATAGGTATACAGAACAGAACAGAACAGAACAATATTTTATTAATGACTTGTACATACATACATCGTCATACATTCAAATTCCTATATACCAAATATCATTAAGTCATATAGTCATTTGTCACGGAGAGTTAAGTAATGTTTAAATTTCTGAATATAAAATTATATCAAAAATATATAATAATTTGCTGAAAAAAACATTATAGCTCCCACTCTAATAGATTGGTAGCTACGCTTGTCTTTCAGTAAATTCATCATAACACAGTATTTATAGTTGTTATTCTGATTTTTAAAGCATTCTTGATGAACAAAGATAATCTAAAAAGAACGTTATCATTTCTTGAACTTAGCAAATTCATGAATTTATACATGGAAGGACGACGATAAAATGTTATAGGTATATGCTTAATTCTAAGTTCGTTATAACACGGACATACACATATAAAATGAAAAGTATCTTCAATGTCACCAGAACCACAGACTAAACACAATCTCTCATGTCTAAGGCTTGCGTTTCTTCCATACCTTCCAGTGTGAATTCGTAATGAGTGAGCTGATATTCTTGTCCGTGTTACAAAGAACCTTAAATTAAACGGTAATACATCTAAATACGTTTCATATTCAAAGCTTTTCTTGAAATGTTTGTATTCGTCCAACACTGAGCTTCGTTCAACTGAACCGTTCCAGTCTTGCACAAAACAATCAACCACCCGTTGTTTAAATATTAGTGGAAAATGCTTTGCCTGTCGGCTGTCTAAATTATAAAATGCTTCCGAAAAGCCAAATCTGTCAAGTAAGTCCTTTACACTTGACACCCAATTTCTTTTACCTCTATCGGTATCACTCAAACCAAGCTCATATAATCTATTTAATATAATATTATTTGAATCATTAACTTTACACCAATATTTAATAACTCGATAAAATCTAGAAATATACAACGGGTACCTAGCCAATTCACCATACACACCAGCTGTGCAAGAATTTTGCCTAACATTTAAAACGCGTTTGCAAAACTTTAAATGTACTCGCTCTATTTCTTTTGACCTGGTGACCCCCCATACTTCACAGGCATAGCCTAAAATAGACCCAACGAATGAATCAAACAATTGACATAACGTTTTAGGCTTTAGGGGAATTTTCTTACAATTGCACAATAGTACATTTAATGCCTTTAGAGATTTTCCCGCTAAATGTTCAATATTTAAATCAAAACTTCCTGTATACTTTAGGACGGTTCCTAAATAATTAAAATTGTCAACAACCTCTATTTCATTTCCATTATACGTCCATGACTCATTGTTAAGTAAGCCACCCCTTTTTCTAAATACCATCGCCTTTGTTTTCATGCTATTTACCGTTAAACCCCAATCTAAACAATAGGAATGTAATAAATTAAGATTATTTTGCAATTCTTGCGGAGATTCACCATACAAACACATATCATCAGCGAAGAGGAATAGCATCAGTGTTATATCTTTTACTGATAGACCAGATTCAATTCCTTTCTGCAAGTACAATTCAAGATCCTCTAGAAATAGCGACACTAAAATTGGCGATAATACTTCACCTTGCCTTAACCCAACTGAATAGTAGAAAAAGTCTGAAAATTTATCACAGCTTTTAACACAGGACTTTACCTTATCATACATACTTCTTACTAACCTAAGAACTTTACCATCTATTCCACGTTGATATAATTTAAAAAATAAACCGTTTCTATATATACTATCAAAACACTTCTTTAAGTCAACAAAGGCAACATACAATCGTTTATTATCATTTAAAAAGTTCTGAACAAGCATGTGTAATGCAAATACAGCGTCAACCGTTGAACTCCCTTTGCGAAACCCAAACTGAGCATCCGATATGGTATTATTTTCATCACAAAAAGCGACAATACGTTGGTTTATAACTGTTGTGAATAATTTTGAAAGACAGGAAAGCAACGAGATGCCCCTGTAATTCTGGACTGAAGATTGATTTCCAGATTTAAACAAAGGAACAATTATGCCGTCTCGCCATTGATCAGGGAACTGTCCCGAATCCAACACTCCGTTAAAAATATCAACAACAAAGGGTCCCAAAATATCAATACATTCAATGAAATATTCATTCAATAGATAGTCTGCACCACATGACTTGTTCCGTTTAAGTTTTTTAACAGCCTGGACAATCTCGTCAAATGTTATCTTACTGTCAAGGAACTCATTTGATTCGAGAACCTTAAAGTCGTGGGTTTCGCAAAAAGTTTCTGCTTCTGCATTTGTCGTTTTAAATATACAATAGAATTGTGTAGGTGAAAGTACCGCTATCAAAACTTCGCTAATTGACATCAGTGCTAATTTGAAATAGGGGTCCTTTGTTGACAGTTTGCAACTATCACAACAACTGTCCACTAATTCATTGAGGTCAATTGTGTACACAGCGGGGATTAGAGGGACCTTAAATTGTCCTCTTGGCAACTAACCAGATCTGATATTTTGTCTGTAAATCGTGTATTTAGTGATTTTTAATTTTTTTCCGAGTACTCGAGTAGCGATTTGGTACTCGAGTACTCGGACGTTCGATCGAGTACTCGGGTACTCGTTGCCATCCCTAGTTGCAATACATAAAATACGTTATGTTTTATAATTGTTTACCCATGTTGAATTTTAATTGGAAAATTTATAAGAGATTTATATACGAGAAACTCGGAAAGTATGTGAATGGTTTGGACCGGCTTCCTCAGCCGCTACAGATGGTATGATTATGACATACTTTTTTAAAAATCTTTCGAACATGAGTTTTTGAGTGAATATAAGCGAAGCGTTAAGGGTTTTAAAAATGCATCTTTTACTTGGATTTTGTAGATTGTTATTACGAAATAAAGTATGGCGAATCAAACGAAGTGTTAAAGCTAAGCTATTGATGTCAAAACATGAGAGAGTCTCTTTAAACGGAAAAGTTTTGGCAGTTACTCAGTCAGTCAAATGATCATAATTCTATAAATGATAGCTTTTAAACGTTGTCATTCCTGTTCATCAGAGGTAGGATGATAAAAATAATGCATAGCATCATCGCTCTGAGGTACGAGAACGTTGTATACAGAGTATGTTTTTACTGAACATGCGACTGTTTATTTCGATGTCATAAAAGGTTTAAACTGTTTAAAGGAACTATAAAATTATGAAACAACAATCTGATTACAGATATCAGTGGCAGATCCAGGAATTTACTTAAGAAGGGGTACGTGAAACTCATGGGCTTAATCTTTCCACATCCGCCCCTCCCTCAGAACAGAAATTGAATGGCTTAAAATGTTGGACCGGGGTTGGGGTTAGTCTCCCCTAATTTATAGTCCGAAATAGTGCATTTTTATCTTAATATTGTATTTTTTCCCGATATTGACTGAGAACGTATTATAAACGGACGATTCAAAGGGGTGGGGGACGGCGCGCGCTGGGACCGATCCACCCCCCCCCCCCCTGAATCTGCAATTGAGTACATGCATTAAAACCGTCTTCGTAGCCTTTTGGTTAAGGCGTTCTATACCCTTCATTCTATTGACTTAATACTTCACACAAGTGTTCAGGACCATCAGCCAATGAGGTTACATAACTCCATATCCTTAATACAAGTTATGGCCCCTGATTGACTTAGTTTAAAGTTTTAGGCAAGTAAAAGTTAAGTGGAAGTTGGGATTTTAATAAAACATAATAATAAAATACCGTTCATGCAATGCACTTAATAAAATTTAAAATTATAATGGACCATCTTACAACAAGAAACAGATCTCCATTTTAACCCTAAATACAAATTATGGTCCTTGATTATTTTTTTTTAATTTCTTTTGAAAGGCATATTTGTATATTCTTAACTACATTTTCATAATGGGAAATCAAGTAATTTGAATGACTTGCGTCATTGTTCTGGCGGGCTGGTTCGAGGGCAGCATCATGTATCGAATAATTTTAGTTAGGTTTGACATAAAAAGACCAAACTTGGTAATAGTACATCATTATTGTATTCACTTCTAAGTCAAAGCGGCGTAGTCGAGCGCGCTGTCTTACGACGGCTCTTGTTTTGTCTCAGAATCTATATAATCATATAATGATAACACAACTTAGGTCTTTCCAGGATAAGTGTGTCACTTTGTAGGTAAATACACATGCAAGTATAAAACTGACAGGAAATTTTGGATATTTGCACAGTAACCACAACATTATTTCATACGAATATTCATCAAAAGCTAATGTAGCTTTAAAAACTGTGTACAATTTTCCACCGTTCTGTCAACTGCATGCTGCATTGTTGCTACAGTGAATATTCCATAAAAAATGAGATTGAGTTTCAAAGAGACAATACATAAATCAGTCAACAATTCATTAAATGGTGATTGTTTTGCATTGATGAGATATTGTTGCACCAAGATCTAGAAAATTTCGAGCCTTACGCCATACTAATACAAAAACCTTGTCATATGTACACATCATTCAACATAATTATTTCAAGAGATTTGGTAACACGAGTGCTTAATTATAACATTGTGACAAAGTTTTGAATGTTTGTTTGTTAGATGTTCAGTAAATATTTCTAAATAAATTCCGGTGTTCATTATTTTCAAAAACCAAAATAGGTTTTCGACTGGCATGGACAGGCATAGGATAGCATAGTATTAACAGAGACACCAGTTTCTCCCATAACCCTCAGTTTTACTTAATGTTTATAAACATAATATGATACAATGTAACATTTAACATGAAACAGCATTAGAACTTAATACAAGAGTGAACTGTACAAATACAATTTCACTATGAGAATAAAAAGTTACTGCCTGGAAAGTTTTAATTTATTTTAACAATACAATGTATGTTTATATCAGTTCTTTAATCCCCACCAAAGGCAGATGGATATTCTTTCAGTGTTGTCTGTCCGCCGCTCCTTTCACCTGTTCGTCCGTGTGTAACAATTTTTTTTTTAGCCATATTTTGGTAGTTAATAGTAAATATTTGTTGAAACATTGAATGAATGTATACTTGATAAGGGCAATGATGTGTTAAGAGCTTTTACATTCCACTAATGTAAAGCACATTTATGGCCGTTTGGAACTTAACACTAGCTATTTTTTAAGAAAAATTTCCACCAGGAGCCATATCTTAATACTGGTGGGTCATATATCACTTTCCATTAGGTAATATACAGGAATGGGAAAGATGCATGTCAAATGCCGTCAAAATCTATATAGTTATGTATAGTAGAGTTATGGCCCTTTGTTACTTTCAAAACCCATTTCTGCCTGTATACAAAAGCATTTCCAATCAATTGCTGATGAATGGTCAGGCATAGTGTCCTCAAACTTGGTAGTTTGTTGACATTGACAAGTAGATGACCCCTATCGTTTTTAATGATAATATATTACTTTAGGATTTTTTTTCACTATTTAATGTTTATCACTATGCCGAAATTTGACCCCAATTTTGAAATAATTTATATCCATGGGTCACAATGAACCCAATGAACAATGTTCTTTAATCATGAGCTAACTGTTCAAGCGTTAACAGACACATTCGTGTGCAGACGAAACTTTTATTGTTTTTACAAGCACAGAACTTGTATTTAGCATTTACAGTTTCTATATAATTTAACTGAAAGTTCTATTTAACCATAATATATCAAATATTACGTCACCATTCACTAGCGGATTGAGAAGGAGGCGCAGTCGGCTTGCGCTCCCTTTAAACTCGTCCAAGTTTACTTTTTGGGTCAATATATGAGAAGAAAATAATAAAAAACGCACATAATGCATTATTTCCGACTACAAATTGTTCAAAATTTCTTGATTGAGTAACCCTCAATCCTCCTGCAAACGCCCCTAAGTAACGCCCCCTTCTAATGACAATTCCTGGATCCGCCCCTGGCCATTATATATTTTCTTTATCAAACGGTACACAGACCAAGGGACTGAAGTTGACTTGCATTTAATGAATGAGATGGTCTGTAAAAGATTTCCGATGAATATCCTGAAATTTGCAGTCCTTCCATTTCGACTGGTCATTGTTTGTGGATTTATTACACACAATTATAAAAAAATACTATTACCAAGTTGTCTCTTAAGGTTACGGGAGCCTTCACTTTCAAAAGTAAAATATATTTAATGTGTCCCCCTAATGCCATAACATATGTATGGTCCCCTTAATGCCTCAAAAATAATATAATATATACACTGGTCTCCATAAACCCTTCGACATATATACCTGTCCCCTTCAAACCTGCAACATACTTACAAATTATTAAGGAGACCGCAAATTACGTATATTTTTTGTTAATTAATTTAAGAAGCCTAAATCCTGTACACATAATAAATAATCATTTCAATACTAAATTATTAACAAAAAAGCAAAATAAAGTATAAAACGAAAAATGTACAAGTTGTCTCCTTAATGCCGTAAAATATATACGGTCTCCTTAATGCCCTAAGTAGATATATATATATATATATATATATATATACAAGGTCCACGCCAAGGACACAGAACAGAAAAAAACAAGCGTTCATAAAACAGAACACGGAACGACAAGACGAAGCTCCACAAACAACATACTACATAATTATTCAATATATTACACTTAGGGTATCAATCAAAAAACGTTAGGTTCCGCCGTGGAACGGTTAATAAAATGCAAATTTCTTAGAGGTTTAAACTAGTATGTGTGCTCAATCTCAGTCTTATCCCAACAATCCAGAATAAACTAAACACGTAAATGGTAAATCTTATCAAAGTATGCATAAACTTTGTGTTTCCCACGTATTTATTATTGTCTGATTTATTTAAATTGTCACCGGTCCATACAGAACGGTGGAGGCTTCACGGGTTCGACTTCGACGTAAACTATTGTTGGCCCAACCTCAAAACAAGACCAAAACCCAAGCCATAAATGTGTCATGCAGTACATAAAAAAGTAATTTTTAGAAGATGCATGTAAAAAAAATTCAACGCCATTAAAAAAGTAAAAATGAGGTAAACGGCAAACTTTCAAAGATGTGAACAGTCGTCGCAAAGCGAGTCATGAAAACGGAAGAAAATGTTTCAACTCTAGAAGAGAAAAAGAAAAGAGAAGTGATGTCAATTGTTTTTGCTCTATATCCGTAGATATTTTAAAACCATATTTAGCCTTTATGGCAGTGCTCTTAACACCTACGACTATATTTTAATGTTACTACTATGCGATAGTAATATGGCGCTTCTTGCTGAAACTCCTACACACCTGCACAGGAGTCTCGATCAATGTGTACATACTGTGAAAATGTGCGGCATGCAAGTTGACACTAACAAAACCTAAGTGATTATTTTCAAGAAAGAAGGTCGAAACATTAAAACTAGAAGTTAGCACTATGACAATGTGGAACTCGGAATTTTTTTTTAAATGAACTACCTAAGTATAGACTAAATTGTAATAAGAGTTATGGTTCGTAAAGGGTCAAGTCATGGAAAGTTTCTCTCAAGGACATAGTTGGTTTTCAGGTCTATTAGACTTATAACGGGAAATCAAGTGATTATTTGTAAAACGTATACATGTCGGATAACAGTCTTGAATCTTAAAGGAACTTAAAAGACGAAAAAAGGTAAAACAAATGAAAAGCAAGTTCATCAAAAGAAAACACACTGAGCCTTTTAAAAACCCATTAGACATCGTCAACAGTTGGTCAGGTTAACTATGTTAAAGACGGATATCGATAACAATAATACGTATAACAAAATAAGTAAGGCTTTCCATGTTAAAAATCTATTAGATGAAACTGAAATATCTGATATGCTCAAGGTGTACAATTAATCCTCATCCAATTAATTTGGCAAAGAAGTATTGATTTATTTAAACAATCTTGGAATACAGATATAAATGATTCAAGCAGATAAGAAGCATACTGTTGGCATGGAAACGAACAAGAGCAAGAAAATAAACTAGATGCAATAAAAGCAAATATATTTAGAATAGCACTTATAAAATTTCGGCTTTCCTCCCACAATTTATTGATTGAATCGGCAAGACATCATAAATACACAGAATATATCAAATTTAAACTCACTGCATCGGGACTGTTATTGAAAATGAATATTTGTCCTTCTAGTTCGTCCCAATTATAAAACATTAAGGAAATATTACCATTGTTTAATAATACTGGAGGAAAAAGAAGGAGAACAAAAGTTGCCAATGAAAACAAAACGACTGATCGACCAGTGTCAAGCCCGAGCCTTGGCAAAGGGATATCATCTCCTCCCCCTCTTCAGGTTATTGATTTTCAAACCTTATAACTTATCGCATTCAATAAAAGCTCTTGTTTTACTAATGGTGGCAACGCGATGCCAGTCTTACAATAGAAGAGGTAAGGGACATATCAGGGGTAAATTCATCAATTCATTAAATTTAAAATGCACAGGGTTTGCGCACGCTGAATATCACACTTTTTGGTCCCGATACATCAATCTAGCATACTGCCAGTCACAGCAGGATGTGGTGTGAGCGCGGATCTCATACTTCGATTAACTGCAACGTCTGCAGCCGTTGTGCAGTTGCCCACAAATCTAACAAATATTTCAAGCATGCAGTTAATGAGGCTCTTCGCCGATGACGTAGCAGCCCACGTCCCGGAACCTATTACGTTACAAGTAATGAAGGGCGATTATATTATTATCGCCTTGTTGCTTAAAGGCTCCGTCGAACTGTCATTTTTTGTAGTGGATCGACAGTTCACGTCATTGCCGAAGGCCGTCTTGAAACTAGCCAAAAAGTACAAAATAACGTCAGTAGAAAAATGGACGGATGCTTTTATTATTATTGTGTCCATATACGTGTATGCGCATAGAAACATTATCCACGAGCTGCTGCAATACATATGGAACATTCGCGAATGCCCCGCCCGGGCGGGTGTCGCATGGCGCGAGTACGATGAGCAATTCCGCCTCCGTCAGGCCATCGCGGCGGTGTCGTGGGTAAACATCAACAATGGCGGTGCAAGTTAGTCCACTGTATCAGCGCAACCCACCCGGCCCGTAAGGCATTAACTTGTAACTATTTCATCCCTGGCCCCATCGCCATTCGGTATTAGACTCTTTGTCCATATTCCTATTACAGTACATTAAGGCGAAGGCCGAATTTCTGCTAAATGTCTTCACTCGCGGTTTGAGCTTGTGTAACCATTACCAAGGGCCCAGGCAGGAACGAATGTCAAACAATCCAAAATCAGCAACATATAATCCAAACATAATTCAAGAAAAAAATAACAAAGAAATTGCAGCTGGAAGGGTCGCATGTCCATTTGTTTCGCAACCCCGCCCAAGTTTTATAGTGTCCCCAATCGGTCGCGTACCTTAAACACCCACGCAGTTTCGAATGATACACCATCAGTCTTACCCTTGGGGCTATTCCATAAATGACCATATATACCTTAACCTTACGTCAGTTTATTATAATAAATGTGACAGAGCGGTCGAAATGATACAAGATTAAGGTCTAAACTGTAAATTGTTTAAGATGGACATCTAGAATGCATTTAAACTCATTTCAAACCAACATTGTGACTTCTCGTTAATACGTTTTCACTTTAAAGATTCGTTTTATTTCGACATGTCGCTTCCGCTCAGGAGCTCAATTTCTTGCTCGCCCTTTGAGCGCTTCGCTACATTTTGAGCATTGTGTCAAATCGTGATGCTAATACACTAACTGGACGACTTTATAGGCCTCCGTCTTATGAGTACATTCAATAGCATTATGGAGCAGTTAAACGTGCCCATGGCGCATGATGGAGGTACTAGTTTTTCTCTGTTAAGGATAGGACACAATTGAGATGGTGGTACGAATTCCTAGCAACAAGATCAAGGAGGTGGTAGCGAAAATACATTCACATCTTTAAAAAATAAGGCCAAGTTCTTTGATTTATTGGTTTTCTTAATTTTTGCTGTAGGGTCATTGTAGTTGGTCGCCTCTCTTGTAGGCGACTGATAGATTCGATATGCGGGCTCACAAAGCCCTTTCATTATGTTTGAATTACGAAGTCGTCTGTCAGGTTGGATTTGGTTTAAACAAATTTTATTGAGCAAGAATAAACAATATTTCAATATAAATACATATTCCAATTTTAGGATTGGAACAGTAGAAAGGTACTAATAGAGTTCCCTTCCCTGTAATGATAAATAACAATTAGCATTTCAGGCAGTTACTAGTAATGAAAATATTATATATTATACAAGCTCATATCAAATTATCCTTTAAACACAGATAATTGAATGGGAGACTTCAAATGCAATTACCTGTATTAAAGAATAATTGATATATTTGTTTTTTTGTGGGTTTTTTTAATAATTGAATGAATTGTTTAAACTTATTTAAGTAGAATAAATTAAACTTTGAGAAAAAAAGACAAAATAGGAAGAGAGGCAATGTAAAAGATGTGTGAGTGTGGGTTTGTGTAGTCGATCACTGGCTTATAAATCTTTTTGACATATAAATAAAATGATGAACTGCATCAAACAGAGTGATGTGTTTTTCTTTAGTCAGGTTGTCATCATCATATAATAAGTGGTGAGGGAACAATAATTTTGACATATAGAGATTATGATTCAGGGAACTACAATCTCTGCGTAGGCGAGTGTGCAGGACATGTACCCGACGTTTCCCATAAGATAATAGTCTATGTGTTTTTGGCTTATCAAAATAGAGGCATGATTTAAAACCAGCAATATTGTTAACATTATTTGCCTCAACTGGGAGATAATTGCTTGCAGTTATTGTAGAAGAAAGGAATGAATTTATATACAAAGATTTGCGGGTTCGGAAACTGGATATATCGGATGAATTTCTAAGTGACCTTGTTGAAGCATGTCCTACTGTCAGGGGAACCAATACCGACAAATAATCTGGGACATAGCCATTCTTAATTTGATGAAGTTTTTGATTTTCGCGTCAAACCAGATTCAATTTGTAGCAAGCGCAGAGAAACCAGTCGAGTACAACCATTTACTATACGTGCACATTCATTTTGAATTTCATCCGGTTCGTCTTTTCATGTTATGTACAATTATCCCAGATAACATCAAATTTATTGAATTTGGCCATGTCGCTTTCTATTTTCGAGAGGCATAATGGGGTGTCTGTTTTTTCCGACCACTTCTGGTCGTCTTACGATGATGGACAATATCATTCGGATAGATAGTTTACTAAAGACATAACAGTCCTAGAAATCTTCCCTATTTTGATTACAATCTTCATTTAGGGAGTATGCTTGAGGAATAAACGTACTAAATTCAACTGCGATAACGCAGCAGTGGTCCAAATTCTTAATACGCTTACATCAAAGTCAGATAGGGTTATGGCAATCGGCAGAATCCTCACGTTAAAGTCATTACAAAACAATGTAAAACATTGAGCGCAACATTCCCAAGCGCCAGCAACGAAATAGATGTCGCTTTGTCCCGTTTTTAGGTGAACAAATTCAGGCGAATGGTTCTGGAAGCTGACCGGAAACCGCAACCATTTCTGGTACTTCTCTGGAGCTTCTTCCACGCGGAACCCGCGACTGCACCAAACACGCTAAACACCAAACACGTTCAACACCTGCAATACTGGTTTGAACGCATTTAGGAATTTTCGCTTGCACTTTCAGTTAGATGACATATAGCCCATACCCGAACAAAACTTATA
This sequence comes from Mya arenaria, assembly GCF_026914265.1. Lineage (NCBI taxonomy): Eukaryota > Metazoa > Mollusca > Bivalvia > Myida > Myidae > Mya > Mya arenaria. Next base: position 41,518,579 of record NC_069138.1, on the reverse strand, counting down.
ACACTTGTGGCTTATTAAAAATTTTCTTTCAAAAGAACTGCATGGCATCTACCATAAAAACTTACATGTCGGGAATTAACTTTTTCGAAAGTTATATGATTATTAGGACCTTTCAACAGTATTATTCTAAACAAGTAACCTGAAGGATGTAGTAGGTCAAGGTCATCAGCGCACAAGGCAGACACAATGCGCCATATTGCGCTGCATATTCTTCTCTCCATAACAGGCCCTTACCCACGTTTGCTATAACATGTATGAGATTTAACTATTCAAAGCAATTTTTTATTGGTATATTTCGGGTTATTCCGAATAAGCCAGCTGACCGCCCCTGATAGAGCATGCGCCTGAAACCAGGTACGGGACGGCGACCTGTCAATAGCAAACGATGCGAAACATGTCCGGGTAGGTTAATTAGGTAAAACTTGTGACCCCAAACAAAAGTAATGGCCCGTGCCTGATGAAAGCGGTCACCGAATATCTAGCTAAAACTCTTAAGTCAGGTACCGACTTTTACCACAGTGACGCGGCGCCGGTTACTAGACAACAAGTCACGACCGTCTTATCTTAATGCATAAAAGCGTAGAGGCCTGGACACTAGTTTGTATAAATATCACATGTTTCGCAAAGGCAGGGCTACAGACCTGGCCAACAAGGGGGTTCCCGATGATATAATTAGGTAAATAGGTAAAACACATTCAAATGTTAAATTCGGCAATTCAAGCGGTGTCGGGTTATATTAGCGCGTGAAATATGATTAAAATTGGGAAATATTTTAACGTGAATATGCCTCAATTGTTTATTTTACAGACACCTGTGTTCTGGATGACTCTTTCCCACGTCAGGCCGGCGCAAGAGCAAGGGTGAGTCGTTAGAAACACAGGTCTGTTATGTTCCCCGCCTAAAATCATAATCATTCACGACATAAGGCAAATCCCTTGTGAGGCAATCGCCAACCAAATCGCTAAGGAGATCCGTTACCTACAGTCGGCTTTCGCAGATTGTACCATTATGTGGGATAATATCTTAGACCGGTTTAAATGGCGACCCACTGATTTCCCAGGAAATGCAATACAATCCATAAGACGGCGTCTGAACAGACAGAGTAGGAGCTAGACCAGTGCTCATACCAAAAGCGATGTACTCAATATTGACATGGAGACCAGTGTCCAAGGATTCTATCCACCCGACGGGTTAAACATCTCTGCAGTCGGGCTTGAAATTAACCTTGACGCGTTAAAAGATATGATACTCAAGCATATTCAGTAAATAGGAACTATAGTCGAACAATAAGGCGTTAAATATCACCGTCAGAATTGTACGAGGATATATTTTATAGCATTAAGTTTATTGTGGCGTAAAATTCTATCGGCGGATTTGATTGTTGGCACATAAATAACTATGAGGCTCATTAATTTAATACGCAATGCATTAATTTACAATACGCATTGGATCTGTGGCCTTTCCCAGTGTTTATGCAGCTCCGGCCATATGTACTCTACATTTGGTTAAAGGTTACAGTCCACTAATTTTGATTTAATTATAGTAAATACGTTTAGTAATGGCAGGAAGGCGTCGGGTTTGAGTGGTTTTCCAGTCTTGCATGGCCGTCAGGAAGTGTATTTCCGACAGTTTACAATGTGTCATGGTTGGGTTGCCATTTGTAGTAATCAGAACGTGTCTTGTTTACTATTGGAGCTCGTAGCTCTGGTATATGTTTCAAACAAGTCGGAACCAGCAGTGCTAGATCCGGTATACAATATTAAAGATCCGGGACAATAATAAAACGTAAAACGTAATTGGTTTCAGTTTATTTTATTTTACAGGATACAAATAATTTTACAAACAAGTATCCCGTTATAACCAGAGCTGCGTGGAAGCCCTCCGAACTCATAGCTGACATAGCGCCGGCATTACATGTTGTCGCACCAGCTACAATATGAAATAGAGCACTAAGTGAATTAATAACTATGATATGGTGTTATATATATATATATATATATATATATATATATATATATATATATATATATATATATATATATATATTACTGGAACATTAACTTTCATGTTATATCTGTTTAAAGCATATAGTAGAAATACAGATGGTTTGTTATAAAAGTAAGATCGTAATATATTTTACCAAGCGAGCACCAAAGGCTTTATCGCACGATAGTTGAAGTCATGACTAAAATATTTACTTAAATAAATTGCAAACGTACATTGAATCAACCAATTCGTTTGATCTATATTTAGGAAAAGTGTCCACGTAATTCCGGATCAATATCTATATGAAAAACTACAGAAACAAGTCAATTAGTCGAATGTTTAAACATAAACCCCATTAAATGACACAGGGCCAAAGCCAATGACACAGAACAGAAAAACAATTATTCATAACCCAGAATCACGGAACAACAACAAAAATGTCCATAAACGACACTCTACACACATAATATATAACACTACGGGTGTTTATCAAGTCCTGTTAGACACCGCCTTGGAGCAGTCTGTAAAATGCAAATTTACTAGGGTTTTAAACTCGTTCTTATGCACAACGTCACACTTATCCCAACAATCCCTAATAAAGAAAACACGTAAATGGTAAAGCTTTTCAAAGTATGTTCATGGTCACTGCACTAGCTATATGTGGTTTACTTATATAAATAATACGGCACATTATTAAAGTTTAGATATGATAACGCGCTAATACCTCCGGGGGAGGGGCGTCTCCATAAAGGTAGTAACTCTAAATATCTTAAATCTGTATTAGCACCACAAATGGCAATACATCAATAATTTTGATTTCCCCAACGTCATGTTCATTTTCAATGTGGTTCAAATCCAATTCACACAAATATGTAGCAAATTATTAAAACTAGGGCACTAAGATGATTTCAATGTACGTCTACAATCGACTAAGATATTTATTTAAACGGCCCCGCGTTTCCTTTCGTTAGCGCTGGATCACGTTCATATATATGCAAACTGTGCATGTTGTCTTGTGAGTTTTTTGTTTGTGCGCCTGTTTTTCATTGGTATTTTGTTCGTTGTAATACAGTATAGGGTCGGCATTAGATTTTGAATAATGAACATGTTCCTGTGGATGTGTTTGCCTTTTATGAGCCTATTCGGTTTGTGTCTCAATCATTGATTTCTAATATGTACCATATGTTTCCGGCACGGATAAAAATCTTCGACCAAAGTTCACGTTTGAAAGCCGGAAACGAGGTTTGCCGAGTTAACATTCACGCAGTGTGATCTAGGGTAGGATGTTTCAATCCGGATCGGCAACACATGATTGATCAATTATCTTGAGTACCTTAAAATTATCCGTGTTTTTAAACATTGACGCGTAGTAATCAATAATCAGTAATATTCGTAGTAAAGAAGAACGTTGACGTCAAATAGTTCTTGGGCTGTTCTTCACTTTCATTTTAATATAAAGTATTTTGTTTTTGTATATTTAATTGCGCTTTATTTAAATGACATAATATTATTCACAAAACACATGTAAAAAACAATTATCAGAAATGGCGTGAAACTGCGCGTAACTCATCCGGCATGTTGGGGTGCCAGGCGTAATATTCAGCACGGCTAAATTTACCCATTGCAAGAACACGATAAAACTATTATGGTGCCCCTTGACCTATGTATTCCTAATGCACATTGAGTCGGCACTTGTTTTTAAATACGAAAATTAATTTAATGAAACACACTTACCGTCCAAGAGGATATAGGTGTTTGTTGAATTTGTACATGTAGTTAGTACGTTGTCACTGATGGCGATACTTTTCAACCCGTTCGTGTCTGAGGTGATGTTAATACGTATTGTATCGCTGACCATCTTCTTTATCTGTACGAGGCACCACCCCTCTGGTGTATACGTACTTGTGTACAGGTGCTGATATTTTTTAATCAAAGAAGAACCTCCATTCTTCAGGAATTTCTGGGTGCAAAAAGCTACATAATCTCCGTTGATATAAAAATGAGTATTCTCCTTGTCGTTGGTGTCCCAGGAACAGGAGCAGGAGTCTGATTTCAGTTCAAATTTGCAATTATTGAAATCTGCAATGGAAAAAGAGCACACATTAACAAGTCTTAAATAAGCATTTAATATCAGAGTAAAACCATTTGCTCGTCCCCATAGCGAACATATATATTGTATGAATTTGTTATGCTCCAAACACATCTTTTTATGATTCTATGTTTTAAACTAGATATATTGATATGGTTTTATGTTTTAAACTAGGTATATCAAATGAGACAAGCCTTAAAAATATTGTAATTGATTCCGCTCCTTTATCATGATATTGTATATACGCCTTTTCAAAAGGTATATACGATTGCTTGATACCTCCATATAGAATATCAAATGGTGCAATCGTCTCTAGCATTTAGTCTAGCATTTGGTTCTCATTTTCTGCACTATAAATATTTTTTAGTTCTATATTTAATTACTGAATCATCTGTTTGTATAGTTTAAATGAAAAGAGGCGAAAAGAGGAGATATTGTCAAATTATCGATAAAATATTGGAAACTACAGGGATAGGCCCAGTAGTCAGGAAATCAAATATAAACCTTGATCATGATAGAAAAAACTTCAGGGAAACTTTAATTGATGAACAAAAAAACTATGATGAAACATTTTGATTGTAACCGCACAGGTACACTAATGCATCACTCAGTATCCTACTTAGTTACATTACTTTACGTTCATGAAGATGACAATCCCGGAAAAGAATACCTCTAATTTATTATGACAGTAAGCCAAATACTGTTAATTAAATACAGGGAACTGTTAAGTTGCATAAAGGTTTAACTAATGACAAAAGTAGCATTATTTGTGAAACATTTAAAATGTAACGTCAGTCAACCATGTAAGTTTCACCCATTCGCTCTACTGATCAAAGGCCAGAGGAGCTTATGCGATGGCGTGTTGTATGTACGTCGTATGTGCGTCCGTGCGTCCGTGCGTCAGTGCGTCCGTGCGTCGGTAAATAATTGGTTGTGAACACGATAAAGTCTTCAGTCTTAGATATCCATGAGAGCTCGGTTCCTGTTGAAAACCAGCCAGATCCGCCCAAGCCTGGGTGGATTATGGCTCTTGTAACAAAATGATAACCATTGTTGGGGTTGAAGCAAAGATTTTTCATAAAAATCTTGATCAAAAAAGAAAGAGACGAATGTAACATAATGATCTGATTAAGGTTATTTTTATGATATAATTAGCTTTTATTTAAATGGATATTTGTCTTCATACTGAATATTTAGTAATTATTGTAGGTCATATTTGGTCATTAATGAATGCGGAAATGATTGACAGGCGACTTGATTCAAATGCACAGTAGTGCATAAATTGTCATGTTGGGAATTAGATTAGAACGTTACATTGTACTTAGAACTATATTTTTATATCTATAAAGAACATTTTAAATAAAAAATGAACATTGAGAGAAATAAATGAGAAAAAACTTGTTTTAGCATGTGCTTTGGTTTTATGTTTTATTCTCCCTTGCCCTTTTCAAAAAGAGATCAACATTACAGTTTAAATGGGTTGGTTGATTTTTAGCTCTATTGGCCAAAGGCCAGAAGAGTTTATGCGATGGTGTAGGGAATGTCGTTCTTGCGCTTGTCTGAGGATCATTGCTTGTGAATGTGTGTTCAAATTATGCCCCTGTGGTCATTTCTGGCCACGCCCAGGGGTTCATAAGTTTGGTATACTTATTAAGGGAAATGTTTAAAACTATTTTTGTCTGAAACCGCTAGGCACAGACCCTTGATATTTAGTGGTCCTCTACCAAGATTGTTCAAATTATGCACCTTGGGTCAAAACTGGTCCTGCCCCAGGGGTCACAAGTTTCCTAGAGATTAATATAAGAAAAACTGTAAAATTATTATTGTTTCAAACCGCAAAGCTCATACCTTTGATATTTGTTGTGGAGCATCATATGATGGCCCTCTACAAAGACGGTGTACAGTTTTGAAAACAATTATCAATGTTGTCTTTGGATGAACTTAAATTCGACCTTTTGACCTTCTTTCTACTTTATGAAGCAACAACAATGAAATTTGTACCATGTGTACAGTTTTGAAAAACAAATATATTTTTTGTAATTTGATTACTTTGTTTGTGACCTTTTGACCTACTTTCTTATTTTTGAAGTTACAGCAATGTAATTTGGACCATGTGCACATTTTTGAAAACAATTATCAAAGTTGTCCGTGAATGACCTTGAATGTGACCTCCTGACTTATTTTTTTTATTTTTGAAGCTTCATCAATAAAATTTGGACTATGTGTACAGTTTTGCAAACAAGTATCAATAATGTCCTCGGATGACCTTGACTGTGACCTTTTGACCTACTTTCTTATTTTTGAAGCTCCAGCAAGGAAATTTGGACCATGTGTACAGTTTGGGAAACAATTATCAATGTTGTACTTGAATGACCTTAAATATGACCTCCTGACCTACTTTCTTAATTTAGAAATTACAGCAATAAAATTTCGACCATGTCTGCAGTTTTGCAAACAAGTATTTATGTTGTCTTCGGATGACCTTGACTGTGACCTTTTGACCGACTCTCTCATTTTTGAAGCTACAGCAATGGAATTTGGACCATGTTTACAGTTTTGAAAACAAATATCAATGATGTGCTTGGATGACATTGACTGTGACCTATTGACTTTTTGAATTTGGAAGCTACAGCAATGAAATTTGGACCATGTGTACAGTTTTGAAAACAAATATTTATGTTGTCTTCGGATGACCTTGATTGTGACCTTTTGATCCACAAGAACCATGCCAGTAGTTTATAGACCTTTATGGGCCTCTTGTTTTTTTAATTACAGCAATTATACCGATTTTCCTCATGCCGTTTGTAATTTATTGATATGTAATGTTTGAACAAGGCTCAGTGTTTTTAATCTGGCAATCCAATGTATAGTTCTTTTATTGAGTAAAAGTATATAAAAATACTCCTCCTTTTCCAGGGTAAGATACATATTTCATACATATACGATTTTAAAAAGACACAACATTTATTGTCCGCCGAAAAAGTCACCCTTCTTCGTATTAGTATTAGTAAGCTCTTATTGACACGGTTGTCAAGTCTTTGTAAATCCTTACTGCTTACCTTCACTTGCATCTGTATCCGAAAATAAGCACAGGAACGCCATTGCAATTAAATAGACGCGTAATATCTGCAAATAAAATTGTATTTAAAATTACATGTATCCTTGTATTTGCAATGATAAAGAAATGATATAAACACATATATATACATATATATCGATATTAATTTGAGCGATCCCATGCAAACTAGGTATATGTGCATTGCCTCTTCTCACTAAGCGCAGCTCTTAAACTCAAACAGCAAGTTGGTAATGTGTCTTTGTATACCCACTTTATAGAACGTATTTTATATCGATTTTTGATTAGCATTAGCTATAAAAGAAATTGAGACCGGATTGTAATTGCATGAATTGAATCTGTAATAAAAGACTTAAGATATTTCGAGAAGTTGGAGCTGATAGACAGTTCGTCATCTTATCGCCATAACGCATTATGTCATTGTTTTGCATATTTTAAGTAAATCAAATCTAAAGTTCAATTGAGTGAGTTACGAGGTTTGAAATGTGGGGTTTAAACTAAATGGGAAATGTTTTGTCAAGACAAAAGCAAGTATCACCATATGACCTAAAACTGATTTAGGGGTTAAACTGCACAACTTTTTTGCACAATTAGTATATTCCTTAAGATTACAGACAACTATAATTTTATTTCAAGTAAGTTATTTTACTATTATCATGATGGTGGTTGCAATTGTTACTAATAGCGCATTGATTGTGCTATATATGAAATCAAAATACTTACTTTACTGTATGAAATTTTTAATGATTGATATAGACTTGAAACCAAGTTTCCCGTCCGATTATCCCGTCCTTTCACCATTTTATCCATCTGTCCGTCACATTTAACTGTAAAGAGCTTTTCAAGTACTTCTTTGGACCTACATATTAAAAATGTTTCAGAACATTATTAACATGAACTTGTGTTTATGAATACAGACACACAGCCTGATACAGTTAAATATAATATTATGATACTTATGATATGATAAAATAATAACATTTCATTTTCAAAAATAAACATACTAAGATACAAGTATTATAACAATGGGAAAAAGAAGTCGTGCTCTAATTGTAAGAGTACATGTATATCTTAAAAAACAATAAACACATCCTATTTAAGTATGACGTTTTATATGAAACATACATCCAATATCATCATGAAAACGCTTTTATTGAATATTAATTATATACTCAATTGTATCAGCATGTTGATCCTGTCAATATATCTATTTATTTAATTCTCTAATTCGGGCCTGTAGTTTAGGACCAAAAAAAAAGGAATATTGTATTCTAAGTCAGACACTATATGCGCAACGGAATTTCAAAATCAATAGGGGCCATCTACTGGTCACAACCAACCTCCAAGTCAAGTTTAAGGAGTATAGGACAAGGCATTGTCGAGGTATCACTCGGACTAGCTTTTCGCATTTATGGTCAATGTAGCCATGACCTTTGACCTGATGTCCTAAAATCAATAGGGGTCATTTCTGGTCACTTCCAATCTCCAAGTCAATTTGAGTACAATACGCTGAGGCATTGTTAAGTTATCTCTCGGACAAGCGTTTTGCATTCAGGGTGACAGTGACCTTTGGGCCGATGATCTCAAAATCGAAAGGGGTCATCTAGTGGTCACGCCTAACCTTCAAGTTAAGTTTGAGGACCATAGGACCAGGCATTATTGCGTAATTACTTGGACAAGCTCGAACGAACGACCTACCAACCGACTGACCGACATGTGCAATTCAATATATCCCCTTCTTCGTAGGAGGGGAGGGGGCATCATAAAATTGTTTTTAACATTTAAAATTTGTACAACTCACACTTACCGACACTTCTATATAAGCATTATGTAAAAGTCTTAACTTCAATATGTCACCTAATCTTGCAAAACATATTTCTTTACAAATAAAATTCTCATATAAAGATAAATAATAATCAATAAAGTTTGCACTTACATTTCCTCTGAACCAGTCAGCGTTCTTGACTAAAACGTGCCTAGTATATTTAACTTTATGAAAGAAGATGATACCTTGAACTTCAAATAAATGTCTGTTTTTTAATCATAGGTGACGTACAGTCTTTTTATAGTCCTTTTGGGATCCCTGTGGAAATCTCCCATCGATGAATAATACGTAGTTTTAATATTTTAACCAATAGTCAAGATCCAATGTCAGCCTAAAGATAAGATCATGATTCACAGGGTAGTACACAATGTTAATAATGTATCTATATTTCGGTTCACATTACATTATGTGCAGGGTTTAATAAAAATGTGCAAAATAAATCAAGTTGCCCAGATGTTGAAAACATGTTTATAAAATATAATATAATACTGGCCAGAACAGAGAGGTTTAAGTTTTCGTCGATACTTACTTACAAGAAAAAAGCACATCGAATGTTTGCATTTTCTAATTCGCCCATTTATACACGATTCAAAATGAAGCTCTTATTCACAAAACGCTTGTCATATGATGACAAATTATATGCATGAATTACATAATTTATATAGAAAACAAAGCTCATTAAATATATTGCGTATGTAAATTGCATTGAAAATACAAAGAACACAACTGTAATATTGCTCGTAAATGCGGACCGAAAACCGGGATCTCTATATACCATACCATATACCATGCATAAGAACATCAGGTAATAAACTTCCGAATTTACTCTTTTTTCCTTACCTCATAAGCGATACTAAAATCAGGGTCAGACTTTGTCTACAATATACTTCTTAAAAACAATTCGTTGCAAAATTAATTTGCTATCAAAGTGTCATGTTTGACGTACATGTTTTAATATAGGTTTTTAGTAAAACAGCAAACTTAACTGTTTTATAACAGAGCATTTTACTATTCTTATCACCAAATTAGTGAACACCTATAACAAATGGGGTTAAAAGAAAAATTACATTCAATTAATTCAATGCAAAACTATGATTTTTTATTAAATTTGTCGAATGGACAAACGTAAAAGCTGTTTGTTTGACCCAGGTTTGAACCGGGTTTCGAGATAACATTTCGAAACCAAGGCTTCAAAAGATACGAATTATAGGGAAATCTGAGAGGACATTTCCACTTGATATTGTTATGAAATAGATAGCCCATGAATGTAAGCATTTTTTAACCATATCAACTATCAAAATAATGTAAGATTGCACGCGTTCAGTATTGACTTACTCAACTATTTTTGTTTCTTCGTCATACAACCCATCAGATACCAAATGCAAACATTTTCCGCCTTGTGCCAAACGCAGATGAGGATAGATTCAATCTGACAAGATGAATCAGGCAGTTCTGTTTGCGTTTTTTTCTTTGGAATTTGTATGGATTTGTTCAGTCAAATGGTTCGATTATTTGTTGTTTTTATTGGGGATTTTAAATCTCCATCAGACTTTTAATATTGATGTATGTTATTGAATATGAATCTATTCATTTGAACATTGACCACCTTTACTTGACTAATAGATATTAACAAACTGCGTCTTGTCTATTGGCCCAGGATCTGTTTAAATAAACGGACGGGCCGGATTATCTTCAAAAACGGCTGAACCCTGATTAAAATGGCTACATCATATTCGACAAAATTATATTTTAAAAGTAATATATTATGTAAGTAATAATAAAGGTTTTCAGAATGCATCTTTTTAAATAAATGGTCTGAGAAGACTCATATTAATAACCTTTTATAAAACAATGAAGACTACAGGGAAAAACCCTGTTAAAAGGCATAAGGTTAGGGACAAAAACACTTAACGAGAGACTCTGGCTGTGAGTTTGAAATCATATTGATATGATTGTTTTATTATATTATAGTTTATGGATATAATGTATTTTGCATTATATTATTAAGAGAGGTATCAAGCTATGGTGAGCTAGTGGTCACTAATTGCTGATTTACCAAAAGTAATGTACGGCAGATTTGAAAAATAACGCTTTCCTATTGGAAAAAATATAACTTCGAACACTATATACGATACGTAATTAAATAGAAAGAAAATAAACACATTTTTTAAAACTTATTAAATAATTTTAAATCATTAAATTTTGCATAGGATGACAATATTACAAAAGAACTATTGATTTATTTTGTATTCTCCTATTTTCGAAGAACCAATTATTTATGTGTGTCATGTTATATTTGGCGGTTTTGCGCTTTATATACTCAGTTTCAAAAACACGTGTGCACTCAGGTTTTCGTTAAATTTAAGTATTATGATGTTTGATAACATACTTTGTAGCAATTTCTGCTCAATTGCATGTGCCTGTATTATTTAGTAATTTAAAAGATGTTTGCAAACTAAGGTAGATAAGAGTAAAATAAGCAAGGAAGCAAAGTGTGAAATAATAAATGTTTAATATAGTGTAAGACCACCTCTTCTGTTAATGCAAGCCACGTTGAGGCAGAGCATTGAACATAATAAATGCTATGCCGTTCCTAAATGAGAAAGTGTTTAAGGTTGTTAATAAAGCCTCTTGACTTCACTGACCAAGCTCGTCTAAAAATAGAATCAGAGCCCAACCTCCCCCCACCCACTGAGCATCTCGATAACGCGGAAACAGGACTTCTACATAGTTAAAGATTTCGATTTTTTTCCCAACAATATTTTTAAATACCCTCAAATTATTGTCAAATGTATTCGCATGGCTTTATTATTTGGATGTTTTCTTGCTTATTTTGACATATATTTACAACAATAGAAATAATAAGGATTGGAAAACAAGCTACTTAAAAACTTATGTATATTCCGTTCCTAATAGTTATTTAGTTAAATAAACATATAATATTCAAATCCGATCAAGATGTTTAAAAAAAAGATTTGTGGTATATTTGCTTACATACTGTTATCATTTCTAAAAACATGTAACTTTATTTTAATGTTACATTAACTGTTGTTATCATCTAGTCATATCTTTATAGGGAGCAGTGAGGGCAGACTCTCGCTATACCTCAATAATGAGGAACATTATGCACTTGAAGCAAAGGTCATCTGCTGGCATTTCCGCAGAATCTTCAGGTTGATGGGAGGAAACACTTTTCACCAGACGTAAACGGTATGGGTTCAATAACAGTCCCCTTGGCCTTTATTTGGTGATTGGATATCAGTTACCATATGTTGGGTCTCAGACAATAGTGGTTGTTTGGTAGGGGATGACAGGTTTCCTTCGAGTGTTGGTGGCCATTTTCTTTTTTTAGCAGAAGCTTGAATAACGATGTGATTTTTCTTTGATCCATGACAAATTGCAGATTTTGCCGGTGTATTTTCTTTATATATTTCTGATGGTGCTGTTGTTGCTCCTGGTATGTGTGACCGGCTCGTTGGATAAATTCCAGCTTTCTAAACGAGGAGATCAGATTCTGTGCCATAACCCCCTTGCTTTAGTCCTTCCCCGATATTGCTGCAACATTGTAACGGTTCAGCTGCATCCCAGGATTCTTCCTCATAAACGTAGGGTAATCTGAATAACAGAGACTTTTCAGCGGGGCAAAGCAGCATCCAGGGGTAGTGTGACATGTGAAGTGTGAGGAGGCAGTACAAAACAATACAACATTCAATTTGATGTGACTTGTGGCAATCAAATAAAACAAGCATTGGATGTCCACTGGTGTTGAAATGGTGCAGGAAGTGGGTCTCAAGGTACTTCAGACATTGGCCCAGCTGATTCTTGGCTTGCCCCATCCATCAAGTTGTCGTTCCATCTCTTGCCAGGAAAAATGTAGTACGTGGAACATGCATGCTTGCGGCACTTCCACATCCTATTGTTGTTTCCTTCTGGCCTCTATTGGATGTCATAAAGTCTCTCAGGGTACACTCGAAGATCCCATACACCCTAGAAACCTTGTGTACAGACATCATCTTCTCTATTGACGCCTCTTCTTTTGCAAACAGTTGAAAACTGAAATGAACAAAACAAATCTAAAATCTTACCCACTAATAAAAAAACAAACCCATCGGAAATTAACTTCAGTAGATATCAATGGCAAAAATGTAAGTTACGTGACCGCGAATAAACGCGTGACATCATCAACATATATAGATAAAGTCGAAAAATCAGATCTGGCATTTGCGAGATTCCAACAAAAGCACAACATAAGGAAGTTGGTAATTGCTGTCTTGCATTTAACTGTATGGGCAGATTTCGAACTTCATGTATTTCATAGCGCAAAAAATATAATTCCAGCATAGTGAAAGGGTTTCAGATGAAAATTGAAATGTCTATTAATATATTTGAGAAGTTTTGAAAATATTTTAAAAATATATAGATTTTAAATCCTGCCGAACGAGCTAACAATATTCTATTTACATTGCCTTTTCTTTGATATAGGAATACGTTATTGTAAGTGTAAAATATAGTTTTGTATCAAAATAAACGTCTGATAATGGCAGATACGGACGATTGTGCAGACAGCTCATGTGCAAACGGAGCTACCTGTACTCACGGCATTAACAGCTAAAGTTAAATAGTTTGGTATCAAAACGAACGTTTGATACATGTAGATAAAGACGATTGTTCCAGCAGCCCATGTGTGAACGGAGCAATCTGTACTGACGGCACTAACAGCTACAGCTGTTCGTGTGTTGAAGGCTGGGCGAGAACAACGTGTGCAATCAGTAATTTTCTAGAGATGTTCTATTATCATTGCCTTTCCGTCGATACTATAATCATAATTTTGCAGATACGTACGATTGTGAAGGCGAAACATTTAAAAACCGAGTCACATGTACTGACGGCATTAACAGCTTCACCTGAGCATGTGGCAACAGCTTAGTGGGACCAACCTTTGAAATTTGTATATGTCCGAAGGTTTTCTCTCAACATTATATTTTAACCTAAATGCATGAATATCTTATTTGCATGAGGTCTGATGTTATAATCAAAGTTGGCTAATTATGCAGATACGGACGATAGTGCTCATGTCAACTAAGAATGTGTCCTAAGACTAGCTTTTAAGCACTCTGTTTTATCCTAAATGCGTACAAATATGTGATTGTCTTTCAATCAAGTTTGATATCATAATAATAGTTGGCTATTTTAGCAGATACCATCGTTTGTGCTGGTGACCCATGTAAGAACGGAGCCACTTATATTGACGGCATTAACATTTTCACCTGTGCATGTAAAAACAGCTGGGAAGGACAAACCTGTGAAATTAGTAAGTGTCCTCAAATCTTCATTTAGCATGGTAATGTGTCCTACATTTATAACGATTTGTTATTGTCATTAAATAAAGAATGATTGTTTACTCAGCAATTTCATTTCAAACGTGTATATATATATATATAAGACCAATATTAAATCAAATCGTCCACAAACACAACATTACGCTTAATGACAATACAACTTCACACCCGCTCATAAAGATTTGCTAGGCCGGAGTAAAAACCAGAGATAAAACTTCAGCCCAGTTATGAAATTCAAAAAGCTTTAAAGTGTACCCACAACACCCATCAACGAGTATGAAAAAGTAATGCAGTCATGCTATCAATGTTCAATATTGACATATATAGCAACATCGAAATAAATTCACGTTCCAAATTAATGTCAAGGTATATTTATGAACTGTAAATGTTCAGCACACCAAATAGGAAGCCCTAATTCCTGCCAGTGTGATAATACAATGAAAAATACAGGGACATATATATGTCTCCAATTTTAAAAGTCTTGGGGTTTGAGATGTCTGTCATGTATGGGTTGTTTCTGACGGCGTACACGTCATCCGCTCAAACCATATAGGTTACACCCCACCATTGTCAAGAGTACCGACACGACAGTTTCAAAATTGACATGCTTGTTTCAACTGCAACAAAGCCAATTTCAACCATTGAGACACATACTATATACGATTCGTTTAAACATTACCGACATGTAATGTTCTTCCAATTGTCTTCCTGTGTACTTTTGGTGCACAATTGGGCACCTAAACTAATTTAGAACATTATGTACATTGTTCAAATACATTTTAAGCTATAAATCTTCGTAAACCGAGGCTTGTCGGGTGCGACATATTGACTTAAGAAATGCATGTTATCGCTGTGTGTATTGAAGCAAATATTCTTCCGCAAAACGACAATCCACTCAAGAAGACGAAAATTCGTCAATTTCGAAACACGGAAATTATTATATGTACGTCCTTAAATGGTTTCATATTACAATCTAAATTGAATATTTACGCATATTTGGACGTTTGTTATAGCGACCCATGTAAGAACGGGGCTACATGTACTGACGGCATTAACAGCTACAACTGTTCATGTGTTAACGGCTGGGAGGTTACAACCTGTGAAATTAGTAAGTGCCCTATATTTCTTTATAAATATGTTATAGAAAATAAAAATAAAAGTTTCATATTATAAGAAAAGTTTTAAAATGATTAACTGTCCTCAGCTTTTTGTTGAGCATTCTAGTTTGTCTTAAATCCATAACGATATGTGATTGACATTAAATAAAGTATGCTTGTGTAATCATAGTTGACTATTTTCGCATAAACGGACGATTTGTGTTCGCTACCCATTTGACAAAGGATCCACGTGTACTGACGGCATTAACGGCTTTGCTTGTGCATGTGTAAACGGATATGAAGGACCAACTTGTGAACTTAGCTATTGTCCTAAGATTTCTTTTAACATTTTGTTTGTCTTAAATGTATAAAAATGTGTTATTGTTATAACAACATATCGTAATTTCACTCAAAGATGGCTATTTACACAGATATGGACGATTGTGTTGGTGACCCATGTGAGAACGGAGCCCTATGTACTGACGGCATTAACAGCTTTACTTGTGAATGTTTAAACGGATTTGAAGACCAACCGATGAACTTTGTAGGTGTCCCAAGATTTTCGTGTAACATTATTTGTCCCAAAATTCATAACGATGTTATTGTCATTTAACAGAGTATAATTGACTGATCAACGTTGGTTATTTACGCAGATACCGACGATTGTGCCGGCGACTTTTGTAATTATTCAACAAATAATCATGCCGAACCAGCCAGCGGTTTTCTATTTGCATTGCCTTTCCATTGATATTGAAATACGTTATTGTAAGTGTAAAAAATAGTTTGGTATTAAACTGAACGTCTGATAATTTTAGATATGGACGATTCTGCAAGCAGCCCATGTGCGAACAGAGCCACCTGTAATAATAGGTTTGACTTTCGATGACGCTCGTCCTCGATTTCGGAATAACGAGCCTTAGGTGTGTATCGAGATTCGCAAAATATTAACAGATAACTATATTGTGATATCACCACTTATGTTCATGTACATGTCAACGCCATGCGTGTCATTTACCTGTATGCAAACAAGAACATAAACTTAGGTTACGATATACGTGTATACTTATCCCACCCTTTCGACAGTTTCTCCTCTACAATTGTAATACAATGCCTCTTTTAGGATGGGGAATGCGATTTTGATCATTCTGTTTCAATGTTTTGAGTTTGTGAATATTACATTTTCTGATTGATACATATATGAAGAGTAAGTTGTGAAAATGAAAAAGTAGCGCTATTTCAAATAGAGTGGCTATAATTTTCTCAGTTTGGCATAAATATAATATTTTGCTAATTTTGCTAATGGCTAACTACTGGTGTTTTAAAATACAACTTGATTTGCACATCAACAAAAAAGATATATTGAGTATACAAATGTTTTATTTAGAATTAAATTATTTTAATTTGATTTGATTTTGATACAGAAAATATTTAATGGAGAATATTGTTGCTAGGCAACCAATGAATTTGCTGTATTTCAACACTTTTTCTTAAAACCAAGCAATATTCCACATCCAATCTCAAGAAAAACACAAAATGAAGTTGTTTACCATCATTTAAATATATATTAACAGGGTTCAGTAGTAAAAATGTTTAAATATTTGGAAACTACAGTGCAACAGTAGAGAAAACAATGATTTGTAGGATTGGCTTATTAACCAAATTTAGAAGAAGAATCCTGTTTTTATTAGTGACATTTGATTAAATGATGAATGAATTTTAACAATTCCTTACAATACTTTGAGTCATACAGAGTTTAAACGAATAATGTATAATATGTAAAAGTTTCCTTATTCTTAATTATAAAAAAGGATAGCACTGTATACTTATTCACTATGTTAAAAAGTGTTATAAATTCTAATTAAACTCATTTATATAATGTAGAAAAAAGTGATGTTACTCATATTGAGTCAAATTTGAAAACCGAGAATGTTACTTTTTAAATGAATGTGCTGATCACTGATGACAGATATCATTTGATTTTGATGAACTTTAGAAAGTCAATTTGCAAGCAGTCTTGTTGTCTGACTTAGTAACAAACCACATCTATGAACCACTTTTCTGAACATTAAAAACATTAATAACTTTTGCTAGGCAACAAAAGAAATTATCATTCATTTTAGTTATCGTCTGCTAAAAATGATTAAGCATAAGCTATACCCTGAATTGTGAGTATGAAATCACTTTATATATTTTACTATTAAATATATAATTTTTATTACAAAGAATTAAGGAAATTGTATGTACATGATAAACTGAAATATACAAATACACTTTATTAATAAGAAATATGTTCTAAATGAAAATGATATAAAACATGTAGTTTTCCATTCCTTAAGAAAATTCTTCCCTGGTTACATGTGAAGTTTAAAACTTAATGTCAGTCAAATATATTTTATGTGTTCTTTATTTGTTTACTAAGATACCCAATGACAATATTATACAATCGTTACAAGGAATCTATCGAATATAAACATTATTTTCCGCTTTGATTAATCTAAAAATCTCAAATAGTCAAACTGCCTTTCAAAACATTTACATTTACCATGGTGCCCAGTCAAAACAATTTATTTGCCATTAAAATAAACTAACCTCTGAAAGTAATGTGTATTAATGAATTGAATTCCTCTATTTGTATAAATTAAAATAATGAATTTTTGATCCCTTTATCGACTCATGTACTGGATAAAAAAAATCAACTTTGATTTATAAAAATATAATACTTTCATTTACAATGCTTAAACCAACTTTGATACATATCCTCAAATCAGATATTGTACATAGACATAGAACAAGGTCATAGAGTTTCCAATAAAGATTTCATATTGAATTCATGCAGGGGCGTAGCCAGCGTTACGTAATTACGCATCGTATCATCAATTTGAAAAATGAAAAAAAAATATGACAAAAAATGGCATCAAAGTCGAGGGCTAAGCTAAATAATGATATCAGAATAATGGGAAGATCAGCTATAGTAAGCATTGTTTCTCTGTGCTAGATAGCTTACTGAGCCTAAATTAATCAGTTGGTTACTACAAAGTCGGCGGCCTCGAACCTATAAATTCTCTCAAATCCACATCAGTGCTCAACATGTTAGTTCCTTTTCCATTTTTTTCTGGGGGAGCCCCCCCCCCCCCGAACACCTCTACGGCTACAGGGATATTCCCCCTCCCACACGCTCCCCCTTTCGTGCGTAACATTCAGTAACGCCCCTGTCGTGTATATTAAAAGGAAATTATTGTATTGTTATAAATGTTTATGCAGTATTGCGATACCTGATTAGTAAACATCTGTCAAATGCTGATAAGATATGGGAATGTACTTGAAATAAAATACATTTAGGATATTTATTGATTTCTGATTTCATGAGTGCCATAGAAAAACATGAGTGAAGAAGCTGTTATTTAGATGATAAAACTCACTATTTCACCGAAAAACATGACAGAAATATACATAACGTATCTGTTGTTTTGTGTAGCACTTGTATCACAAGTTTAGACCTGGTATGGTTTTGCTGATAAAGAACAAAGCAGGCCTTTCCCTTATACTACCTGTCAAGGTGGATTGCACCTGAACAATGGAAACATGAAAACTATCTTTTACAATCGTTACTAATGTAAAAAAGTACAGAAACAAGCTCCGTAGGTTCACACTTACACTGAATTAAATTAAATTTTCTTACAGATCTTTACTTGGTGTGAAGATGAAAAATATTTATATCATAATAAATGTGAACAAGTAAAACATTATATATTTAATACTTATATACTAAATATTATATTACATCATTATTTTGATTCAGGAAAAACCTTGAAATCCTAGCCCCAATTTCTCGCAACTTCTTAAGTCTCTTATAGCAGGATTAAGCTAAACTCACTATTTTAGTTTATCTAGAATTTATGTTATATTTACCCCATTTGGAATGGTTAGACTTCAATTAGGACTCAGCCTTATGATTAAGTAAAATAAAACTTTATGGCAAAACATTATTTATGTTAGAAAAACAGAACACCAAACATACATATAATTCCATCCAGTGTTCCCTAATGTATCCGGTGTATACATCATTACCAGCTTTCATTGACAGATTTCACATCCTTATCAATTTGGTAGATAATTTTCTTATAAGATGCATGATGAGTTCTGCGATAAAGAAGAGATTCTCCTTCATGCCTCGACGGATGTCCCTGGGCTTGGCCTTGGATACAAGCAGTTGCTGCTGGTCAACTGCTATTGCCAGCTCAAAGTTCTCCTGATAATACTCCTTGTATATTGTTTTTGACTTGTCCCTCAATTCAAATTAGTCCGTAGGATGCATGTCCCAACACATGTCATCCACTCGGTTTGTCTAATTGTTTTACCTGGTCATGATGATGGTGCCGACTAGTTTTCTTTATTTGATTCTCTGTGCTTCGCGGAGGCGTAAATATTTGATCATCACAGCAAACCTGATCAGTATTTAGGTTTTTGTAGAAATCATTGCTAGTATGAAGAATATCCTGAAGTCTTGAAATGGACGATAATGTGTCTTGAATTACATTTGCAGATGAGGTTTTATCATCGCTTGTGTTGTTACTGCGCAAATAATATGACAAAATGCAAAAATGTCTTACTTTTGTGAGTCCAGCTGTTTGACTTTTTATGTTAAAATGTCCTTTGTTGTTGTGATGATCTTTTTCGACGGTAGCTTTCCGGAGTGGTTGATTGAAAGGTTCCTTGTCTTTACTGCAGCTGAATTATTTCTCCATTCCATTTTTCGGCCCTTTTTTGAAATACTCCACCAGGAGGTTAGGGTTGGTATTCGTCGTTAAAGAGGTTCCGGGATTGTAAAACAATACTTAATTGTTGGCCGGAAGGTAAGACTGCAAGATTCACCAGAACACTTATTTCATTTAACACAAACACAATTGATGGTAAATCAATAATACAATATTATTAACAGTAACACGTATGATTCTTAACAAAGATGTGTAACATATGTCACAACACATGTCATCTACTCGGTATTGTTGTACTTGGTCATGATGATGATGCAGTCCATTTTTCTCGTGCATGCGTATTAGAAGTTTTCTCCCATGTGGGCGTTCATGTCGTTCATACTGTCTATGCCAGTGTCGCTTCGTAGGATCTTGTGCGAGATATCGTAGTTCATTAACACGTTCGACTCGTACTGCAAAATGGATGTAACGAATCCTGGCATGGTCACCAGCTGGGCTGAATTGTAGAAGTTCCTTTCGATGTGTTGCATCTCAATGGCCACTAAGACTTTTCTTAAGATACTTTTGAAGACCTATATACACTGTGGTGTGTTTGGAAGCAGCTCATTCGTAATTTTGATGGTGATCTTTACCTTGGTACCGTCCGTCCTTCTCTTCGAATTCACTTCGATCACTGGGTTCTGCAGTGTGTGTGGCAGATGGAGTGCCAGGCCATCAAAAGCCTAACTCTTGCCCACAGCTCTTCATAATGCTAAAGAAGGACAATAAGCAGTTTCGTGAAATAAATATCTGGATTGTACTCCACATGGTATAAAGAACATTATGAAGAATTAAAATGACTAAGATGTGTCTTGAATTAGCGGTGTGAAGTTAGCTAAACATACGACATTAGACATTCAAAAATGTTGAATGTTGTTTGACTTTTTATGTTAAAATGTCCTTTGTTGTTGTTATGATTTTTTCGACGGTAGTATTCCGAAGTGGTTGATTAAAGTATTCCTTGTCTTTACTGCAGCTGACTTATTTCTCCATTCCATTTTCGGCCCTTTTTTGACATACTCCACCACGAAGCTTGGTTTGGTATTCGTCGTTAAAGAGGTTTCCGGATTGTAAAACAATACTTAATTGTTGCCCGGAAGAAAAGACTGCAAGATTAATCAGAAACCATCTTTTATTAAACACAAACACAATTGATGGTAAATCAATAATTACATATTATTAACAGTAACACGTATGATTCATAACAAAGAAATGTGTAACATATGACCCAACACATGTCATCTACTCGGTATTGTTGTACTTGGTCATGATGTTGATGCAGACCATTTTTCTCGTGTATGCGTATTAGAAGTTTTATTCCATATGGGTGTTCATGTCGTACATACTGTCTATGCCAGTGTTGCTTCGTAGGATCTTGTACAGTAGCACGTTGGACTCGTACTGCAAAATGGATGTAACGAATCCTGGCATGGTCACCAGCTGGGCTGGATTGTAGAAGTTCCTTCCGATGCGTTGCATCTCAATGGCCGCTAAGGCTCTCCTTAATGTATTCTTGAAGACCTTTATACACTGTGGTGTGTTAGGAAGCAGCTCATTCGTAAGTTTGATGATGATCTTTACTTTGGAACCGTCCGCCCTTCTCTACGAGTACACTTCGGTCACTGAGTTCTGCAGTTTGTGTGGCAGATGGAGTGTCATGCCATCAAATGCCTTACTCTTGCCCTATAGCTCTTCATGATTGTAGAGAAGTACAATACGCAGTTTCGTGAAATAAATATCTGGATTGTATTCCACATGGTATGAAGAATATCCTGAAGTCTTAAATGGACGAAGACGGGTTTTAAATTAGCGGTGTGAAGTTAGCTTAACATACGACACTGGACATTCAAAAATGTTGAATTTTTTTTTTTACTTTTAATGTTAAAATGACCGTTGATGGTTTTTTTCGACGGTAGCTTTCCGGAGTGGTTGATTGAACGATTCCTTGTCTTTACTGCAGTTGACTTAATTCTCCATTCCATTTTTCGGTCTTTTTTTGACATCCTCCACCACGGGTAACAATTATTTTTCCCAGATATAAGGGTTGGTTTTTGTCGTTAAAGACGAGTTACGGGATTGTAAAACAATACATGATTTTTATCCGGAAGACAAGACTGCACGGTTAACCAGAACACTTATTTTATTAAACACAAACACAAACGCAATTGATGGTAAATCAATAATTACATATCATCAATTATAACACTTTGATTATTATATGTGTCTTGACAAAGAAACGTGTAACATATGAAGCAACATATGTCATTCACTCAGTATGTCTTATTGTTGTACCTGGTAATGATGATGATGCAAACCAATTTTCTCGTGGATGCGTATTAGAAGTTTTCTCCCATGTGGGCGTTCATGTCGTACATACTGTCTATGCCAGTGTCGCTTCGTAGGATCTTGTGCGAGATATCGCAGTTCATAAGCACGTTGGACTCGTACTGCAAAATGGATGTAACGAATCCTGGCATGGTCACCAGCTGGGCTGGATTGTAGCAGTTCCTTCCGATGTGTTGCATCTCAATGGCCGCTAAGGCTCTCCTTAAGGTATTCTTGAAGACCTTTATTCACTGTGGTTTGTTTGGAAGCAGCTCATTCGTAAGTTTGATGTTGATCTTTACTTTGGAACCATCCGTCCTTCTCTACGAGTACACTTCGGTCACTAGGTTCTGCAGTCTGTGTGGCAGATGGAGTGTCATGCCATCAAAAGCCTTACTCTTGCCCTATAGCTCTTCATGATTGTAGAAAAGTACAAAACACAGTTTTGTGAAAAACATATCTGGATTGTATTCCACATGGTATGAAGAATATCCTGAAGTCTTAAATGGACGAAGACGGGTCTTGAATTAGCGGTGTGAAGTTAGCTAAACATACAACACTGGACATTCAAAAATGTTGAATGTTGTTTGACTTTTAATGTTAAAATGACCGTTGTTGTTGTGGTGATTTTTTTCGACGGTAGCTTTCCGGAGTGGTTGATTGAAAAATTCCTTGTCTTTACTGCAGTTGACTTATTTCTCCATTCCATTTTTCGGCCCTTTTTTTACATACTCCACCACGAGGTTAGGATTGGTATTTGTCGTTAAAGAGTTTCCGGGATTGTAAAACAATAAATAATTGTTGGCCGGAAGATAAGACTGCAAACTTAACCAGAAACCTTCTTTTATTAAACACAAACACAATTGATGGTAAATCAATAATTACATATTATCAACTATAACACTTTGATTATAATATGTGTCTTAACAAAGAAACGTGTAACATATGAAGCAACACATGTCATCCACTCGGTATGTCTTATTGTTGCACCTGGTCATGATGATTGTTCAGACCATTTGTCTCGTGCATACGTATTAGATGTCCCAACACATGTCATCTACTCGGTATTGCTGTACTTGGTCATGATGATGATGCAGACCATTTTTCTCGTGTATGCGTATTAGAAGTTTTCTCCCATGCGGGCGTTCATGTCGTACATACTGTCTATGCTAGTGTCGCTTCGTAGGATCTTGTGCGAGATATCGCAGTTCAGCAGCACGTTGGACTCGTACTGCAAAATGGATGTAACGAATCCTGGCATGGTCACCAACTGGGCTGGATTGTAGAAGTTCCTTCCGATGCGTTGCATCTCAATGGCCGCTAAGGCTCTCCTTAAGATAATTTTGAAGACCTTTATACACTGCTGTGTGTTTGGAGGCATCTCATTCGTAAGTTTGATGGTGATCTTTACCTTGGAACCGTCCGTTCTTCTCTTCGAGTACACTTCGGTCACTGGGTTCTGCAGTTTGTGTGCCATCAAAAGCCTTACTTTTGCCCTACAGCTCTTCATGATGGTCAAGAAGTACAATACGCAGTTTCTTGAAATAAATATCTGGATTGTAGTCCGTATGGTATGAAGAATATCCTGAAGTCTTAAATGGACGAAGATGTGTCGTTAATTAGCGGTATGAAGTTAGCTAAACATACGACATTATACATTTAAAAATGTTGTATGTTGTTTGACTTTTAATGTTAAAATGACCGTTGTTGTTGTGATGATGTTTTCGACGGTAGCTTTCCGGAGTGGTTGATTGAAAGATTCCTTGTCTTTACTGCAGTTGACTTATTTCTCCATTCCATTTTTCGGCCCTGTTTTGACATCCTCCACCACGGGTAATAATTATTTTTCCCAGATATTAGGGTTGGTTTTCGTCGTTAAAGACGAGTTACGGGATTGTAAAACAATACATAATTTTTATCCGGAAGATAAGACTGCACGGTTAACCAGAACACTTATTTTATTAAACACAAACACAAACGCAATTGATGGTAAATCAATAATTACATATTATCAATTATAACACTTTGATTATTATATGTGTCTTTACAAAGAAACGTGTAAAATATGAAGCATCATATGTCATCCACTCAGTATGTCTTATTGTTGCACCTGGTTATGATGATGGTTCAGACCATTTCTCTCGTGCATGCGTATTAGAAGTTTTCTCCCATGTGGGCGTGTATGTCGTACATACTGTCTATGCCAGTGTCGCTTCGTAGGATCTTGTGCGAGATATCGCAGTTCATAAGCACGTTCGACTCGTACTGCAAAATGGATGTAACGAATCCTGGCATGGTCACCAGCTGGGCTGGATTGTAGAAGTTCCTTCCGATGTGTTGCATCTCAATGGCCGCTAAGGCTCTCCTTAAGGTATTCTTGAAGACCTTTATTCACTGTGGTTTGTTTGGAAGCAGCTCATTCGTAAGTTTGATGTTGATCTTTACTTTGGAACCGTCCGTCCTTCTCTACGAGTACACTTCGGTCACTAGGTTCTGCAGTCTGTGTGGCAGATGGAGTGTCATGCCATCAAAAGCCTTACTCTTGCCCTACAGCTCTTCATGATTGTAGAGATACGCAGTTTCTTGAAATAAATATCTGGATTGTGTTCTACATGGTATGAAGAATATCCTGAAGTCTTAAATGGACGAAAACGGGTTTTGAATTAGCGGTGTGAAGTTAGCTTAACATACGACACTGGACATTCAAAAATGTTGAATGTTTTTTTTACTTTTAATGTTAAAATGACCGTTGATGATATTTTTCGACGGTAGATTTCCGGAGTGGTTGATTGAACGATTCCTTGTCTTTACTGCAGTTGACTTATTTCTCCATTCCATTCTTCGGCCCTTTTTTGACGTTCTCCACCACGAGGTTAGGGTTGGTATTTGTCGTTAAAGAGCTTCAGGGATTGTAAAACAATAAATAATTGTTGGCCGGATGATAAGACTGTAAGATTAACCAGAAACCTTCTTTTATTAAACACAAACACAATTGAAGGTAAATCAGTAATAACATAATATCAATTATAACACTTTGATTATTATATGTGTCTTAACAAAGAAACGTGTAACATATGAAGCAACACATGTCATCCACTCGTTATGTCTTATTGTTGCACCTGGTCATGGATGATGGTTCAGACCATTTGTCTCGTGCATACGTATTAGATGTCCCAACACATGTCATCTACTCGGTATTGTTGTACTTGGTCATGCTGATGATGCAGACCATTTTTCTCGTGTATGCGTATTAGAAGTTTTCTCCCATGTGGGCGTTCATGTCGTACATACTGTCTATGCCAGTGTCGCTTCGTAGGATCTTGTGCGAGATATCGCAGTTCAGCAGCACGTTTGACTCGTACTGCAAAATAGATGTGACGTATCCAGACCTGTTAGCCTGCTTGGCTTGATTGTAGTGATCTTCTGCATCTCTACTTAATTCGTAAGTTTGATGGTCATCTTTACTTTGGAGCCATCCGTCCTTCTCTCCGAGTACACTTCGGTTCTGCAGTTTGTGTGGCAGATGGAGTGTCAGCCGTTACTATAAAATTAATCAAATATGTGTAAAAGTGCATACATTTATTTTCTGCTCTTCACTCATGAAAAGTTTTAACATGGAATTGTATTGGCAAACTGATATTCAATCAGAAGACATCAATGGAATTAAACAAGAAAATATAAATTCACAATTGTTCGTGATAATTTCTGCTTGTTCAGATGCTACTGCAGACAATTTATCTTTAAATGTCATATCCGATTCCGAAACATTTTCTTGCAAAACACTTCCAGGTTTGAAAGGTCAAATGTTTTCATAAACTTAACGGATGAAAATACAAACGGCAATAAAAAGCATACCTTTTCATTTATTTTAATCCAAATCATCATCACGATTGCTTAAATTCATTTGTAGACGTACAAAAACGACGAATATTTGATTTAATCACACAACATCTCACGATATTTTTCACCGTTGCATTTATTAGGTGTCCTAGTAAACAATTCTTTCGGCAAATTAATCCCAAGAAGAAAAAAGGTTATCATCAACTAAAGGTCGAAATTTGTATGGGAGAATAGGTAGTTTTGAAGGTCAAAGTTTGTATGGGAGAGGAGGTAGTTTGACAACTTCTTTTGTTGTTGTGTTCTTCGAAATAATATAAAACACATATAGTGGACACATGCGAAAAATTGTTACGCAATGCTTATCTCACTTTTTCTCGTTACCGCCACAATGATCAAAATCGCATTATATATTATACAGCTATATTAAAATGTGTGCTGAATGAATACTTATATAAGCTCCACAGAACTTGGATAACTGATGTGTAGCCTTACAATTGTGTATGCATGTGTTTTCCATGGTCATTGATCCGTTTACATAATCCTGTTTTATCCTTTTTTCTTGTCAAGAAGATTCGCCCTTCAAAGTGTGTATTTTCTTACTTTAAATCTTAATCAATAAATCAAATTCATTTATTAACGATTCTTTTTCTTGTCTATTGTTAACATACTGTAATGATTTATTTTATTTCATATTACGGAATAATTATTTGTTGGCTGTTCTAATAATGACAAACGTAACTTGTCAATTGCACTAATTGTTTATGTCCATAAATTATTGTGACATTGAGCATTATAATAATCATCTGTAGTCGGTGTTTTTTTTCTCTATCTGTTGTCAGATAAGTGAATGTTACTTATAGCCGAATCAATTTCTGAATGTTTGTTAATATATACTATGTTTACTTACCAAAGGGTTAGCGTTACATTTACTGAAATATAATTGTTTCTTAGATCGTATTATGTAGTATTAATAAACATTCCTATCTAATCTAATTTGTTTATAAATGGTTTGGCTGTTAAAATTAAAGCTGCAGATAAAGGTATTTGCATTGGTAATGAAACAAATATGTATATTGCTGTATGCAGATGACATAGTGCTCATAGCAGAAAATGAGTATGATCTTCAATATTTGCTAGATATATTAAGTAATTGGTGTAATTATAATAGTATAGTGGTAAATCCCTTAAAAAGCAACATCATTCATTTTAGACCCCATTCTGTTTCCAGAGTTTCATATAATTTCACATGTGGGGACAACAGTTTGAAAGTGGATGCCAACTATACTTACCTGGTCTTACTGCTGAATGAATGTTGCACAGAGTGCTGGCAGGTCTCTCGGTCTTCTGATAGCAAAGTTTAGAGCATATAGGAGTATGTCTTACAGTGTATTCACTAAACGTTATGACAGCACAGTGTGGCCTGTAATAGCATATGGCGCAGCTATATGGGGGAGTAGATCATATTCTTGTATTAACGCTGTTCAGAGTCGAGCCATGAGGTTTTTCGTGGGTACGGGTAAATAAACGCCCAAAAATGCTTGGCAGCCCCCACAGGTGAAACAGTGGAGATCTGTGTCACAACAATAGCATAAGCTTAATCAAATGGTAACAAATAGAGTTAATTATAAAAAATTTAAATTCTGTTGTAATACGAGTAGTGATAGATGTAAAAATTGGCAGTTTCAATATAAGAACCATCTGTCATATATTACTTCACTTCTGTTGGATAAATATGAAAATATGTCCTCAAAACTTCTTTGTGGAAAAATTGTACATTTTACTATGAATATGTTCAATGAGGAATGGAGAGCCAGTATAAATATTGTAATAGGCCCATCCGGTCAAGGAAAAAATAAACTTAGAACATATCTATATATATATATAGGTTATTTAAGGTTGAATATAAAACTGAAAACTATGTTAAATGCTCCAGTTTAGCTAGAAAGCACTAGTCAGCAATGGCAAAGTTCAGGTGTGGAGTTGCTCCACGGGAAACGGGAAGATACGAAAACATCCCTGAAAATCTACGTTTATGTCCTATATGTAAACTTGCCATAGAAAATGAAATTCATGTACCTTTTCACTGTCCTTCTAACCAGAGTTTCAGAAATGATATTGTTAGAAAAGCCATTAAGCTTGTTGCATCATTTAGTAATATGTGTGATCATGACAAATTGAACTTTGTTCTCTCCAACGAAAATATATTAAAAACAAGTGCCAAAAATTATTACTTGATTCTAAAAGCCAAAACTGATCTTTTGTACAGGTAGTGTGTGTATATATATATATGAATACAAACTACCACATGACAACATGATTTGCTATCTGCTGTTGGTATTTTAAATTAAAAGTTTAATTTAGCTGACAGCAAATATCAAAACATTTTGAATGTGGTATTTAGCTATTTCAATTCATAGATAATTTTAGAATCTATGTAGATAATATCTCACCTTTTTAAAAAAAATAGCATATGTAACTTTTTTAGTTATACGTAAAATGGCTTTGCTAATCCGACCATAAATGATCTGATCATATGTGGATTTCGTATCTTACTTCCATTTCTTATTTGTGCATTAGTACTAATTTACACTATCAGAATTTTGTTTTCATTGTCCTAAAGCAGTTTTTAAAAGGGGATTAGCACAGGTATTTTGCTCATATCTGTAAAAAGATGTATTGATATGTGTCTTAATTGTATTATAAAATTGATAGTCTCTTATAACTCTTACTAGAGTGGCAATCCACTTGTATGTACTGTTTGTTGAATGTAATTTTATTCATGAATGTACAATGCATTGATGAGACTGAAATAAATAAATAAATGTATCTATTTGTATCAATTATTTATTTTCCATTCCAACTGTCTATAGAGTACCATTCTGACGAACCAAGGACCTCTGGCTGCATATTTTCACCATTGTTAAAGAAGTCAATAACTGATCCGATTTCGAGTAAAACTGACCACACATACAGCTTTCTGTGTGCGTATCCGCGCTAATATTAAGATCGAAAAAATACAATATTTTTCTTCTGCAAAACTTCTATGGTTGAATAGTACAATGGGTTCGAGCATGTACGTACCTGATGCTCGCCTTTTGTTTTAAATATCTCCAATGTAATAGTCAACATACCCATACATACTAAAGCCATGAGCGTGTTTGCCCGAACTGATATGAACAGTTTTTTTCCGCGTTATATAACGCCCTTTCATATATTCCCTCAAAGTCATATCAGCCTCCGAAAATTTGAACGTGCGATATTGTTTTAAAGACGTCATTTTATGACGTCATTACTAAAGAAATTATTATAAAATGGCTGCCGTAATGGAACAGCTTCGGATTTTTTAGAAAAGTGGATGATTTCGAGCATAATATGTGTAAGAAATATTATAATCACAATGTCATTTTATTGTGTTTTGGCCTTATGCTTAATGTTGAATAGGTTGCAATACCCATACTGTAATAAAGACTTAACCATAGAAATTTAATTCACTATTGATTGGTATAACCTTATACTGACCAAAATAACGATTTCGTACATAATCCTGGTCACTAATACTTTTCTCAAAGAATGGAGCGTCGCTACGGGTATGCTCAAACTCCGGTAAGTCAAATTTGATCAAAGTGCTCCTTTAACAGAAAAAATCTTGAACTACTGTGCATTCTTGATAAGCTCAATCCATAACCTTTACAATGGTAGACAACACTCAAAAAAATCAAGCGAAACATAACCCAGTGAGTGGGATTTTTAAAGGTCAGAAAAGTTATTAATATTTCAAAATTAGGTCATAATATATTATTTTATAGATAACTTGTGTACACTCTTGACGTGACGTCATGAATGAATAGAGTAGTGAAGAGCTACTGGATAAAAGCTGTACATAACCTTAAACACATGAAAACAAATTAAAAATATTTTCTAATTTATTTTTCAGTTTCAAAATTTCGCATTCAAAAAGACAGTGATAAAGCCAATATGAAGCAGATAAATGATAACAAAAAATGCCATCAGTTACTAAGGAGTAATCCGGGCGTATACATCCAGCAGTTGAAACTAAACATCAATAGCTATGAGCATTAAACTTAAATGCAACTAAGAACAGAAGCTGTACATATCACAGAAAACAATAATCAAAATAAATATCTAACAAACACAAAATGAACAACTTTCCTTTGGAACTTTACAGACTGTACAACAATATACAACGCTTGATTGACAGTGTAGTGCCTTGTTAATTCTTACAAGTCTAACATGTGCATTTAGGCAGCAATTCTAACACATTTGAAGAAACGAAAGAACAGCATTTTATACTGTTTAGAGTAACAGATCATAAATACAAGGAAATGTTCTGAAATAATTTAAAATTAAGTGAAAATACATATAATCGTTAATCCTTTTGCAAAACGTATACCAAATGTAGAACTGAATCCTTCATGGACATGACGGGATAATCTGTTCAATCAAGAACAATACTAGCGCGGTATACTAGCAGGAAAATTAGCTGTGCATACTAGGGATATTATCTAATCTTGTATGATAGAAGACGTTCAGTGATTACATGTTATTTATATCAATTATGTACTAAATAAATGCAACTATGATTTTAATCCGGTACTTACATACACTTACTAGCAATATTAATATTGAGAAAAAATAATACATAAAAATACCTTAAACTTGTTTCTATGCATGCACAGTAACTAGGTCCGCTAGCAATCTTTAATCAAAATGTATTAAAGGAAATCTCAGCATGTGTGCAATCAGTCAAAAGGCACTTAAGCTATGCACAAGCAATATGATAAACCACAAAAAACAATGTTACGTGACATTCAAGCCTTAGAAATGAAAAGGTCAAGGACTCAAGCAGTACAAACAGAGTAGAGATTGATTTGACAGAGAGGAGGTACTTTTAAACGGTATTGTATTGTGTAGAACTCTGTAATATCGCTAGTTATAATTCCTACATAATACACAATGTATAATGTCTCTACAGCCTGTGGCTGTCGCCTATCACCAGGACTTGCTGTTCATAAACTTCTGTACTTCAGCGAATATATCGTCGACACCTCCCTCAGCAGCAACCTGTTATATAAAACATAACATACAATGTAACCTCTTTGATCATGCGAAACATAACAATATGAATAGGGCTTTTGTCTGACATCAATCACATAACACTGTCAGGTACCAGTCTATGCGATATTTTGTTCTTAAACGGCAATCCCATATCCTTTTTGGACACATAGTTATATCAAAACCCTTCTTGAATATCAAAATGATGAGTAGCTTAATTTCACCGATAACAAACAAAATCTCAGCTGCATGTGTTTACATAATAATAAAACAAAATACCCGGAACATGTACCCACCTTAATGACTTTGTTCTGTTTGGTGTAGTGGTCGATAACGGGCTGGGTCTGGTTGTGGAAGGTGACAAGACGCTTCTTAATGGTCTCCTCGTTATCGTCCACCCGTCCGCTCGTCTTCCCCCGGTCCAACAGACGCGCCGTCATGGTGTCGTCCGACACATCAAAATATAGCACGTTACAGCATTCCGCCACCTTTAGCGACAAAAGATTATTTACAAATATTATACCTTACATAAATGTGTCCCATATATGTACATATAAAGTTGATCGGTCCGTATATAAGTGTATCTTAATCAAAAATCCAGTTTTATGACGTAAGCGGTCCGTATCATACTTTTGGCCGTTCCGGACCTCGCCAAAAATAATATGGATCGCTGACGTAATAAAAATCGTGAGTACAACTTGCAATTTTCGCAATGGCGAACAATTGTCGCAAGTAAATATGAATTGCTCGAACAATTGTCGCAAGTAAACATGAATTGCTTTGTTCAATAAAACGGATCAAAAGCGCTTTCAAAATATCAAATGGTAATATAAAATGTTCGATACAATATAAGGAATATATACACACGACTTCGGGCCATATGACATTATAAGGACCGGCTAGTCAGCCCCCGAAGGTAAATGGACCGAGGCGTTATACCTTCGTTGGCTGACTTGCCTGTCCTTATAATGTCATATGGCCCTCAGTGGTGTGTTATATTTCGTAAATATAACTCGACATTAAGGACCGTACGCAAGTCGGGCCGAGGATGTTATATGGACCGAGGCGAAGAAAAATATCAAGTCTGTTAAGTTAGAAACAAATTGTTTTCTTCAGGGTAAGTCATTCAGTGTCCAACTATTTTTTTACCTTAAAGCAAAAAAAAATGTTTTTTTATTTAAAACAAAATGAAAAAAATACTGTTTTTGACGAGCATATGTACTCGGGCCTGAATGTTTTATTAGAGTGAGAGTACCTCGTTTTCAAAGCGCGATCCCTGTTCCATCTCCCTCGGATATCCGTCAATCAGGAAACACTTCGTCTCGGACAGTTTATTCACCATGGCCTCTCTGATCAGCTCCAGCACCACATCCTGTGAATCGTAAACATGATCAATCCAAATGTTGTGATAAACTCTATATAAGAAGGAAAGTACTAGAATCCACCAATCGCAAAATTCAACCAAGTACAGAGAATACACAAATAGGAGTCCATGAGTATACACATATATGCAGGGTACATTCGCTGATCTACAAATAACGCCGATCATAAAGGGACCCTAGAAGCAATAGGTTAATTACAAAATTCCAGCAGCATTCATTTAAAGCTGCACTCTCACAGATTGAACATTTTGACAACTTTTTTACTTTTTGTCTTGGAACGAGCAAATGTTTGTGTTAATATCCGCAAACCAGTGATAAAAGACTGATGACAAAAGATCAGTTCGCAGATTTTCATAAATCCGCTACAAAATTGATGTTTTATGCATTTTTCTTAAACCGTCAGTAACAGTTAGTAACGGTTTAGGTTTAAGCCATAAAACATTAAATTTGAAATGGAAATATAAACATCTGCGATCTGATCTTTTGTCAGCAGTATTTTATCACTGGTTTGCAGATATTTACGCAAGAAAATGCTTATTCAAAGACAAAAATTAAAAAGTTGGAAAAACGGTGAATCTGTGAGAGTTCAGCTTTAAGACAACCCTAGTATATAATTCAATGAAAACTACAGGGACCTGTCTAGTAGCAAACCAATTTACGATGACCCTGTTTAAAGTCAAAAGGTCAAATCCCAACAGACAGTTAATGAGGGACTTGAATCGCCAAAACTGAGCCTTACCAAGGAAACAAGTTCTCCCTTTGCCATGATGTCTTTTAATTTCTCGCCTCGTTCTGACCCGGACTCTACTTCCGCTCTGAGCAAATCCCCGGATGAAAGATGACAGAAGCCGTATTTCTCGACAATCTTCTCACACTGTGTTCCTTTGCCTGACCCAGGTCCGCCTGTATAAGTACAACGCAATTTTAATAATGA
Organism: Mya arenaria; assembly: GCF_026914265.1. Taxonomy (NCBI): domain Eukaryota; kingdom Metazoa; phylum Mollusca; class Bivalvia; order Myida; family Myidae; genus Mya; species Mya arenaria. The sequence goes on along the minus strand of NC_069138.1, from coordinate 41,484,859 downwards.
ATTCTTGAGCAACTCATCATCTACACAGACACATGTCCATAGTTCTGAATGGCCCTTTGATCATATTGTGTTCAAATATACGATCAAATTCAAAACCAGCACTAATAGACATAATCATAAACTTCTAATGTTTGTGCTGTGCACAACTTCACATTGTCATCCATCAATGTGAAAAGATCCAGTTTTGGAGTAATGACTTTGTGTTACTTTGTTTCAAACAAAATCAAAGTACATGAGTATATGTATATGGATGTTCCCCTAAGTTGTCCTGTAGAGGGAGATAACCCTGTAAGTATGTGACAAAGAGTTTCATGCTTGCGCTGGACACAAGCTGACACTGCGATCTATAACCATTCAAAGTATCAATTACACTGTAATTCCTTTATCGAGAAAGGGCCTGGACAAACTTTAAATTCAATTTGTAATAAATTAAGAATGGGAACTACTTATGCAACACACTGCCCTGGATTTCTATATTATTCTTGCAGGATGCAGGTGTCAATCAATCTCTCCAATATATCTGCTTCGGACGTATATCGGTCGAAGAAGACGAAGAATGTTTACAAAACGGTATGTCTTCCTAAATGGAAGGGAGGACTTAAAAAAGACAATACGAAACCTTGAAAAAGAAGAAGCGGATAATGTTTTTAAGACTTACCAACAACGAAAACTATTTTGGCGTCCTTCAACGGTGAGGTTTCTGTAAGAGAAGAAATCCAATTGATGTCACCTTTCTTACAATAACTTCTGAGAAAAAAAAAATGAAAAAGAAAAAAATCCTATTGAGATAATGCTACTAAATGACTGTGGTTAAAAGTGGGTTTAACTGTGGTTTAAGATGGGTTTAACTGTGGTTTAAGGAGGCTTTGACTGTGGTTTGAGGAGGGTTTAACTGTGGTTTAAGGAGGGTTTGACTGTGGTTGAAGGTGGGTTTAACTGTGGTTTAAGGAGGGTTTAACTGTGGTTAAAGGTGGGTTTAACTGTGGTTTAAGGTGGGTTTAACTGTGGTTAAAGGTGGGTTTGACTGTGGTTTAAGGTGGGTTTAACTGTGGTTTAAGGAGGGTTTAACTGTGGTTTAAGGAGGGTTTGACTGTGGTTGAAGGTGGGTTTAACTGTGGTTTAAGGAGGGTTTTACTGTGGTTTAAGGAGGGCTTGACTGTGGTTTAAGGTGGGTTTGACTAACTGTGGTTGAAGGTGGGTTTAACTGTGGTTTAAGGTGGGTTTTACTGTGGTTGAAGGTGGGTTTAACTGTGGTTAAAGGTGGGTTTGACTGTGGTTTAAGGTGGGTTTGTCTGTGGTTGAAGTTGGGTTTGACTGTGGTTGAAGGTGGGTTTAACTGTGGTTGAAGGTGGGTTTTACTGTGGTTGAAGGTGGGTTTAACTGTGGTTAAAGGTGGGTTTGACTGTGGTTTAAGGTGGGTTTGTCTGTGGTTGAAGTTGGGTTTGACTGTGGTTGAAGGTGGGTTTAACTGTGGTTGAAGGTGGGTTTAACTGTGGTTTAAGTTGAGTTTAACTGTGGTTAGAGGTGGGTTTGACTGTGGTTTAAGGTGGGTTTGACTGTGGTTGAAGTTGGGTTTGACTGTGGTTGAAGGTGGGTTTAACTGTGGTTGAAGGTGGGTTTAACTGTGGTTTAAGTTGAGTTTAACTGTGGTTAAAGGTGGGTTTGACTGTGGTTTAAGGTGGCTTTGACTGTGGTTGAAGTTGGGTTTGACTGTGGTTGAAGGTGGGTTTAACTGTGGTTTAAGATGGGTATGACTGTGGTTTAAGGTGGGTTTAACTGTTGTTTAAGGTGGGTTTAACTGTTGTTTAAGGTGGGTTTAACTGTGGTTTAAGATGGGTTTGACTGTGGTTTAAAGTGGGTTTGGCTGTGGTTAAAGTTGAGTAAGACAGTGGCAAAAGGTCGTTTTGACAGTGGTTATAGTTGGGTGTGACTTAGGCTTTAGGTGGGTTTGACAGTGGTTATAGTTGGGTATGATTGTGGTGAGAGGTGGGCGTTACAGTGGTTTAAGGTTTATGCATACTTAGAAAATAAAGATACGTAAGTGCAGATCCATTTGCTCTTAATGTGTCAGTTTATGTTCGAGAAGATCTAACAGAATACACAACGTACATCAAAACAGGTTATTGTTTTTCCTATACATATTTACCATACCATTGCCAACACATAACTTCGACTGATATACTCAGTAACAGTTAAAGATGAAGTGGAATAAGTATGAGTTGCAATTTTGTGCAAAAGCACCTGTAGATGCAACGTTGTTTGCGATGTGCATAATACAACATCAATTTCTCATTGATTCAGACATACTAATTGATTCAGACATAGAAATTCATTCAGACATACAATTGATTCAGACATACATATGTGATAGCCATACGGTCCACCCAAAACAAATAAGATTAGGAAGATTGCGTCCTAACGAGGAAGTACACAAACCTGTTTTGAGCATTTCATCAAAGATGGTTTCCACTTCCGTAAACACTTCATCCGGCCCTGCCTCTGCTGATACCTGCAAAGTTCCATTTCATTCCAGTTCATTTAATAAATATACACCTAAAAATACACATGTATGCATTACTATTGACGAAATGACGATTCAACCACTCCGTGAAGAGGATCTAGTTAGCAATTGAACTAGGTAAGAGAAAGGTAAGACAACATAGTCCTAAATAGCAACAACATAAATTAATAAAGTTCTATAAGTTTCTATCATACAACGTTCGGAAAAAAACTTTGTGTGTTATGAAAAATGTACTCTTTAATCGATAACAAAGTCTTAAATTATAACAAGAGGGCCCTGAAGGCCCTGAATCGCTCACCTGATCCAATAAAGATCATCAACAATAACATTCTGATCAAGTTCCATGAACATATGGTCATAAATGTCACCTCTAGAGTGCTAACAAGCTTTTCCTATGATTTGACCTAATGATCTAATTGTTCGACCACAATTGACCTAGATTTAAACTTGACTTAGAGATTACTAATATAAACATTCTGACCAACTGTCATTAAGATACAGTTATAAATGTGACCTCTAGAGTGTTAACAAGCTTTTTCTTAAATTTAACCTGGTGACCTAGTTTTTGACTGCACATGACCCAGATTCGAACTTGGCCTAGAGGTAATCAATATAAACATTCTGACCAAGATTCCTGATGATACAGTCATAAATGTGATCTCTAGAGAGCTAACAAGCTTTTCCTATGATTTGACTTATTGACCTAGTTTTTGACCGCACATGACCCAGTTTTGAACATGACTTAGCGATAATTAATGTGAACATTCTGACTAACTTTCATGAAGAAACCTTTATAAATATAATTTCTAGAGTGTTAACAAGCTTTTCCTTTAACTTAATTCGGTGACCTAGTTTTTGACCGCACATGACCCAGATTCGAACTTGGCCTAGAACTAATTAATATAAACATTCTTACTAAGTTTCATGAACATACAGTCATAAATGTGACCTCTAGAGTGCTAACAAGCTTTTCCTATGATTTGACCTGGTGACCTAGTTTTTAACCGCACATGACCCAGATTTAAACTTGACTTCAAGAATATTAATATAAACATTCTGACCAACTTTCATGAAGATACAGTCATAAATGAGACCTCTAGAGTGTTAACAAGATTTTCCTTCAATTTGACCTGGTGACCTAGGTTTTGACCGCACATGACCCAGAATCGAACTTGCCCTAGAGAGTATTAATATTAACATTCTTACCAAGTTCTCTGAAGATACAGTCATAAACGTTCCTCTATAGTGTTAACAAGCTTTTCCTTTAATTTGACCTGGCGACCTAGTTTTTAACCCAAGATGACCCAATATCGAACTCATCCAAGATTTTATTGAGGGTAACATTCTGACCAAGTTTCATTAAGATAGTGCCCAAATTGTGACCTCTAGAGTGTTAACAGTCAAATTGTTGACGACGGACGACGGACACAGGGCGATCACAATAGATCACATTGAGCACTTCGTGCTCAGGTGAGCTAAAAATGAAAATGGTTTTTTGAAAATATTGATTTAAAATACCAACGTTTCTACGAATATATGAAGGTTACATGGTACTATAACAATTTCCTATATGTTTCTCAATCTCCTACGCAGTAGGCTCCCTTGTAAAGCAGCAACAAAGGGAGTTTTGAAAAAAAAACTAGCATTAAGCTTAATTGTTTGTTTAACAAATGTATTTCCAAAAAATTATTTCCAGATTTTCTTAAAAAGCATAATCTTTTTTATCCCCGTTCAATAAACACATAACAGTAAAGTGTGTTCACAAAAATAAATACAATTGTTACTGTATTATCAACAATAATGTCTTCCGAAAATATGTATACTTAACATGTAATCATTGAAGTAAATAAAAAATGGTGATCTACATGCATGTTTTGTCTGATATTTTCATCGTGCCGACTTCATGCTATACATTTTTTCTTGTTATAAACTGTGACAGCATATAAGTAATAATAGGCAATCTAGACGAATTCACGAAGTTGCATTTTCAGCACAAGTCTATCTTCGACCTTGCTAATTACCATGAGATTTATCCGACTCTATCCAGGTATTCCCAGGTATTCCATTGCTCATCACTGGCATCATATTGAGATTACATACTCAAGTTTGAAACATATATACCCACATTGTACCTAATCATAACATCTCGCACATTTCTTAACAGGTTGATTTTATAATATGGACTTCAATTAAGAAAAAACAAAACGTAAAAGAAGTAAGCGAAAAAAAACTACCTAAAAGTAGCATCAGTAACGCAAAACTATGTTCTTTTTTAACGAAATGGATATATCGAATAAGAGGTACTTGATTCATAAGTACATACATAAAAGAAACCGAAAGCTTTCCACACAGTTTTTAAACAAAACAGACAGATAGACCGCCGACTGTAGATACTGTTGTAAATTATTACATTAAAGTATACCTTTTTCAGTTTTCCTTGTTTCTCGTAGTAATCTATGACCGGTGTTGTGATATCATGGAAGGTTTTCAGGCGCTTCTTGATCGTTTCTTCATTGTCATCCACGCGCCCGCTAGTCTCCGCACGACCCAGAAGACGCTTGGTCATAGTCTCGTCTGATACGTGGAAATAAAGCGCGAACTTGCATGGAGTCACCTGGAACATAATATAGATACGAGGTAGGCCTTCAGTATAATTAGATTAGATCAATACCACAAAAACTAAAAAGTCCTCATTGAAAATCACTTTGGTCTTAGTAATTTGTTGACTTTTTTATTGTTTTATGTTCATAAACCCGTGTAGTTTGATCGTTGGGAAAATAAAACAAGAAACGCCGCTTTGCGCCAAGACCATGTTTGCAATATACCAAATTTGGTCGCAATATGCCAACCCTTACTAAAGTTATTTAGTATCAACAGTTTTATTTTCTGTATTAGTAACAGTGGCCTTGACCTTGACCATAAGGACCCAAAACGCAATCCCATGAAAGGTACCCATAAACTTTTCCTATATACCAAGTTGTGTCATGATATGTCAACCTTAACTACAGTTATTCAGTACCAACCGTTTTTGTATTCTTAGGAAAAGTGACTATGACCTTGACCCTAGGAACCCCAAAAGAAATCCCATGATAAGTATCCATAAACACTTCCTATATACCAAGTTTGGTCACAATGTGCCAACCCTTACTAAAAGTAATAACGTTCATAGGTTAGTTTGACACCGAAACGCCCACCCGCACGACTTTTTGCCCAAACAACGACATAACTCATTCTAATAACCATTCTGGTTAAAAACCTTATATCTAGGAAAACCTAAACCTATAGTGACGAGTCAAGTATCCACCTTGGTTAATTGGCTTACCCAAGTTTCATATTGCTTCATGACGTGTACCCAAGTTTCATATTGCTATATGAAACGACCCCAAGTTTCATATTGCTATATGACGTGTACCCGAGTTTCATAATGCTATATGATGTGTATCCAAGTTTCATATTGCTATATGACGTGAACCCCAGTTTCATACCGCTATATGACGTGTGCCCAAGTTTCATATTGATATATGATGTCTACCCAAGTTTCATAATGATATATGACGTGAACCCAAGTTTCATAATGCTATATGACGTGTACTCAAGTTTCATATTTTTATATGACTTGTACCCAATATTCATATTGCTATATGACGTGTACCCAAGTTTTAAATTGCTATATGACGTAAACGAAAGTTTCATATTGCTTTATGACGTGTACTCAAGTTTCATAATGCTATATGACGTGTACCCAAGATGCACATTGCTATATGACGTGTACCCAAGTTTCATATTGCTATATGACGTGTACCTAAGTTTCATATTACTTTATGACGTGTATCCAAGTTTCATAATGCTATATGACGTGTACCTAAGTTTCATAATGCTATATGACGTGTACCCAAGTTTCATAATGCTATATGACGTGTACCCAAGTTTCATATTGCTTTAGGACGTCTATCAAAGTTTCATATTGCTATATGACGTGTACCCAAGTTTCATTTTGATATATGACGTGTACCCAAGTTGCATAATGCTATATGACGTGTACCCAAGTTTCATATTGCTATTTGACGTGAACCCAAGTTTCATATTGCTATTTGACGTGTACGCAAGTTTCATATTGTTATATGACGTGTACCCTAGTTTCATATTGCTATATGACGTGTTCCTAAGTTTCATATTGCTATATGCAAGTTTCATATTGTACCAAATTATGTAAAATGTACAGCCAAGTGATCAATACCTCCTTCTCAAAGCGAGTTCCCTGCTCCATCTCCCGCGGATATCCGTCAATCAGGAAACCCTTGCTGTCAGCTGCCTTCGCCATCATTGCCTCTTTTAACAGTAGCAGAACCGTGTCCTAAAGGAGAGGGACAATCAGGTATAAATACTATTACCATATTCATTTAAAAAGGTAAAAGTTTAAGATGATTTTAATACAATCTTGTTTTATTTATACTATGTTAATTTGAGGGCTACTGGGGTTAAATCTAGTTTCCATTCTGTCATTATGTCTGTACACAATTGAAAATATCTCCTAAGAAAAAAATATCGCTCTATAGGATTCCTGATGAAATGACCAATAGTATTTTACATAGTGGTGCTCTTATATCAAAGACATGGTGGACGCATGGCTTCTTTTACCAGTGCAGAACCATGTCTTTAAAATACCTTGCGTTTGCGAAAGGTTTATTAACATTAGTAATATGCACTTCGTCTAACACTCTACACTTCATACACGGTTGTTTGTTTTGCAATTTTATTTCAGTTATTTTTTTCGGCTGAATCATTTCAAGAACAAACGTTACTTTGGCAGGCAAACTAAGAACATGGCTTCCGTTACATCACAGTAGACATACCAATTGGTCTTCGTAAAGACTTAAATGTTGAAAAACATTCGCTTCTTCAAACATTGGCAGATTAACGTGAACGAAAAAGCTACAGTCAAATGAACGTCTAAATAATGTTTCCCTTACCAGGGGTACGAGGTCCCCTTTCTCCATGATGGCAGTGAGTTCCTTTCCCCTGGCAGAGCCTGACGCCACTTCCGCCCGGAGCAGGTCGCCGGTAGAGAGATGGGTGAAGCCATATTTGCTTACGATCCGCTCACACTGCGTCCCCTTGCCGCTGCCTGGCCCACCAACCACGAACACCACCTTGATGTTCTTTAAATCTGTAAGGGAAAGTGAAGGGAGAGATTGGTATACATGTAAGGATAAATTGTAGTAGTGTGGACCATCGGGATACGAACATTTTGATCAGTACACGGTTTTGTAGTATTTACATGTAAAAACAAGTTTGCCAATAAATATGTATTCATAACGAAGCATTGATGACATAAATTTGCAGCTGTATTTTCATTCACATCTATTTGATTTGGACGGTTTGCATACACATTAATTTTATTAACTAAAACACATTCCAGGCGTACAGATCAGGAAGGCTGACATTCAAATTACACGTAATTTACGCATTATGAATAATTCAAGAAGTAGTTAACAGTAACACAGCTTATCTGGAATTCAAACTATTTTTATGTGAGTATCATTCGAGGTGATAAATATACATATTAAAAAATTAGCAGTAAAACCAGTCTGAACCTGATAATAGTTTCACTACACTACATGTTTGTCAAACAATAAGATTTACTTTGTTACAGCATAAATATACTCTTCAAAATGATTTTTCTTTCATCATATTATCTTTATACATAAAGGCAGGAACTTCAACCGTCAATCACATAAAGCATATTTTCCCGTGAGACGTGCAGTGTATCCGTACTCTGGCGTTCTGTCTGGCATCCAGTCAAAAGCATCGCAATATTAACAAACTGAGGCGTCTTCACAAATTCCTTGGAAAATATTGCCTTCGTGAGTTTCCGTGATATCAACGGGACCTCACGAATATCTTCCGTGGCTTTGACGCAGTCTTTACGGTTTTAATAAGCGAGTGTAAACGGAAATGTACGAAGCGGACCGAAACGGCATGGTACTATTAAATGTCTGCTATGAAAGTGTAAATGAAAACTTTTCTCACGAATAAAAAGTAACAATTCTACAAACCTTCTTCCGAAGTCGTAGTCTTGGCCACTTTCTGCTTTTTAGTACACAAATTCCCCATGTTTGCTCAGAATTAAACAATCCAATTACAACAGAGTGCACAACCGGTTAACACTGGAGGCTAATCACACAGGTAAGTTTTCCGGGAAATGTCGGGAAACACGAACGATATTCGAGACTTTGAAAACTATAATAGCAGATACAGTCTGTTGTAAGGAATGCTCGTCTTCACAAAAACCGCAAGTCACAGATATACCGTAATGTCTCTAAAGCTGCAGAGCTCCAATCAAGAATAAGATGTTACTATTTAACGTTGCATGGTAAAATAATGACTTTGAACACATGTACATTTATATCCTTTTATTTTCATTAACCGGTAATTAAATGGATAGGTAACTTAGCTCTAGCCCAATTAAAATAATCTGTCCATTCCCATAAATGCAATGAATACAAAGAAAAGCTGTCTACAAATAGCGATTAGTTTGTATCCGCCGCAAGCAGTTGACCGTGGTCGGCTTTATTCGCACATCAACGCAATGATTATAAGTATGAATTATTCAGAACATCACTCGAGTACAATTCACATGTTTCGGTTACCATGAGTCTAGCACATATTCCTCTCATGCACAACATCTGGCAAAACACTCTTCAAAGCAGGCTCGTGTCATGCATAGAAACGGCCGAAAATATTGATATCGATCTAGCGTGCTACATTGTGACTTGTTCAAGCTAAAAGCAAATCAGATTCCGCGTGAATTGATTTTCAGACATTTTTCAACTGTTTGATTATTCCACGGAACAATCGATTGAATTAAGTGATCCCCGAATCATTTATCATAATAGTTACAGCTAAACCATCGATCGAATTAAATTATACTTGAATCGTATCATAACAACAGTTTCAACTGAACAATCGATCGAATTAAATCATACTCGAATCATTAATCATTTCAACAGTTACAACTCTTATGGCGGCGAATTAACTCAAAGTAAATACGAGGTTTGTAAACTCGCGAATTATTCGAGGGTAATTCGTAATCCGGAATGATTTGCAGTGCGTTTGTTCATGAAATATTCACAAAACCGAGATTTACACTGGGTTAGGTTCATCAGAGCATTAAACCTTAACAAGTGTTACATTGCACGAGTAAGCGGTATCATTTGCGCTACATCTAGATACATGACGGGTTTAATATTAATATGGAGCAGAAAGGTAAAATATTTCTCTCAATTTGAGAAGAAAAAAATATAAATCGTTGATGAATATTAAAATTGTATAACGAATCAAAAACAGATGCCGTAACCGTTTCGAAAAAAGAAGAGGGTTGGACACAGGTAACGAAAGAGTTTAAAACATGGTAAAGTATAATTTTGGATTTTATAATATCCAATAAAATCATAAACCAGAAAATTCACTTATATATACCTTTCAATACCACTTCATGCTCTTGTGACACTCTAATACTGACTTAGGTCGATGATGTTGGCAATGCAATGCTTGTAAGTATATATGCTGTAAACATAAATGGATGGGTGAGCTCCTCAAACCATTTGGTACCAATGTTCGAGGTGTATCAGGCCGTGCTTACAAATCTAATGAATGTTAGCTAAACCAACCATAAGGATTTTTATACGTAAGTGTACCTGTCTCGTGAATAAAAAATATGTAATTCACATATATAGTATGTATGTAGGTTCAAAAAAGTATGCATGCACCCTATGAAAATATCATTTAAGGGCGTTAATAATAATTCATAAAGCCTGGCCCTTAAGGAGTAGGAAATATAATGTAAAACTTAAAACTGAAGAGCTCGTACTCAAGAAAATAAAGTGAGAGAGATTTGAAACAGTTAAATTCAAACAAACCTAAGATAACATGATTGAATGTTCATAATTATATCAATTGATTTGCCATTAGCAGGAACATCACATATAAATTGTTTTCTTTTATATTGTCAAGACAGATATGAAATATATATATTTTTTTTTACATCATTACTTCAAGTATTGAAAGATGAATTAATTAAATATCATATTTTGTTTTATTTTTATATGAGCTTGGTCATTCGATATAGTATGTTATTTGACAGATAACTTGAATAACAAAGTTAAAATTCAGTCAATTAAAACCGTGTTTAGTTATAGTTTAATTTATCTCCTTACATTAATTACATTCTAGACGTCACCCGAACTAATTAAGCAGATTAGCGCGAATAGGGGGTCAGCGGTATGATTGTATTATTTATCCGGTCCCTTTCCTCTCAGACGACGTCTACCTGCACGTCCACGTCGATCGTCATCCAGTCTTGCGACCAAGTAAGCAGCCATGTTTTTACATGCACACCATTCAAATAATACAGCTATACCCCAGGATGATTTAAACAATAAAAAAACTTCCCTCGAATAATCCTCGAGTTATTAAGAAAAATGGCCAAAAAGTCTACACTCGAATAATTCGCTGACGGGTAAGTTTCCTCATGGCATGATTATTTGCCTTGAGAAAAACACAAATGCGAATTAACTCGGAGTTAATTTGCGAATAATTCGCAGTTCAATTAAAAAACCGGCCATAATCAAATATTCTGTTCCGTTAGACTTTATGTCGATGACAAACGATTTTGATTATCTGAACGAGTTTCAGTTTACATTATATTGTGTCTCCAATTGTAAACAACTATATGCATGCCAAAATTATGCACAAAATCTTTGTTACCGTGATGGCCTAATATAAACTTCTCATTTGATCGAATTTCTTAAAACACTAAAACACTTGTAACATAAATCCCGGATATTGCATAAATCCCGGATATTGCAAGATGTATTGAAGTTCAATCATATGACGAGACAACGTCTATTTCAATTTCTTTACCACAGCTACGTGTAAGCTGCAGTATACAGGTTATATATTCTTAATCCTGGAATTGTTCATCCCTTGCACATACGTGTATTGAATAAAACCATGCAGCAAATATATCGTTTCATCCACACACCGTAAATTCCACGATACTGGTCTGCTTGGTAATATTTCATTGTAAAATTGAAGACCTCAAGGCAATAACACGCGTCAAAATCCAACAAATGTTCAGTATCGATTTTAACCGTTTGCAATAAGTTTAGTTTCATTCGATCGAATTATAATAAATTAAAAACAAGCAATTTCAAATACAACTATTAGGAACATATTCATTGATTCAAATTTATTTATCGAGTTATCATGACTAATCGTTGCCTATTTTTTGGCCGCGAATTGAGACTAATAGACGATTCACCTGACGCTGAAGATGTATAGTTTGCATAATTGAGAACCTGAATAGTTTGCTGCTATAACGTGAATATGGCCCTATCTAACAAAAACATCTTCAATGTACGCCTTTTTCATATCACCCATTTCTGCATTATTCCAACATCATTAATAGGTCTGCAAAACTATTGATCTTGATTTAACGTGCTACATTGTGACCTGTTCATGAGTCTTGTCCATATTTCTCTCATGCACTACATCTTGCAAAACACTCTACAAAGAACGCATGTTCCAAAGAAACGACCAAAACATATTGATATCAATCTAGCGTGCTACATTGTGACTCATTCAAGCTATATTGACCAAAATCCCCAGAAATTGTAAAGCAGTCGGCATGCATCTGATGAATTCACTGAACATTTGATTGAGTCGGGTGACAACGATGCTCTTTCACTGTTCATACAATTCATATAGTTCACCGTTTTGAATCTATCAGCATGTTCTCACCACTGATTCGATAATTTAGCATGTTCTCGTCACCGAATCGATAATTTAGGATGTTCTCGCCATCGATTCGATAATTTAGCATGTTCTCGCCACCGATTCGATAATTTAGCATGTTTTCACCATCGAATCGCTAATTCAGCATGTTCTCGCCACCAAATCGATAATTCAGCATGTTCTCGCCACCAAATCGATAATTTAGCATGTTCTAGCCACCAAATCGATAATTCAGCATGTTCTCGCAGCATGTTCTCGCCACCAAATCGATAATTTAGCATGTTCTCGCCACCGAATCGATAATTTAGCATGTTCTCACCACCCAATCGATAATTCAGCATGTTCTCGCAGCATGTTCTCGCCACCAAATCGATAATTTATATGTTAGATATTGGTTATACATACGCTTAATACGGTGGTGTAACGCTTAATTGTACAGGAAGAACGCAAAATATTGAAAACAGTCGCAACTAAGTATGTCACTATAGCTTTCTACGGTGTATCACATGCTACCTACAAAACGACTGCATTTCTGAATCGATGGGTTAAAGCGAAAAGCTACTATTTTCTTCCCTATTAAATGTCACGTAGAACCTATATACATTCATCCTTAAAAATATACCTTATTAAGCGATATAACTCAAACTACCTGTATTCACCTTTCAACCAATTCGATGCAACAAATATCCCTATAGATACAATGCACCATATAACACAAATTACACGAACTTTATCGCTGTATACGAATTAAGTACGACCGCAAGTTTCATTTTATTCATTTAATGGGTGAGTAACAATGAGGCTTACATTTCAGTCCTAGCATAAATCATTGTGGTATACGAGATAAACACGCACCTTTTCACTGCGTATAAATGTTCAGTATACCGTGTAATCATTATTTTCCTGCTCGACATCACAATTAACACACTACAGAAGGTTTTGATTTAGATGATATAGCATACATTTCGCTTTACTTCAATTAAGCACAAGTCTACACAACATGAAACTCAAAGTTGATGCCTCTATGACTATGCGGTTTTATGGACGGGGCGCATGCGACGCCCATGTCCCACCCCACCCACCCTAAAAAAGCGTCCATTGTCTTTTTATTTCAATTCAGGAGAAAAAGTAATATTATTCGTCGCACGTTATGCACTATTTCGGACTATAAATTGTGAAATCAAATATGAGTTCCCCAACCCCCCTTTGCCAACACTTTAAACCAAATAAATTTCGGTCCTGTGGGAGGGGCGCAAATCAAGGTTACGCCCCTAAGTTACGCTCCCTCTAACACATACACACACCACACAATTATCAGAATCTCTGCTCATGTAGTCTCGATCTCATAGTCTTTGAATACGATCCAAGAACATGCATAATGTGTTTTATTAATATCAATACCGTATTTGATACCGTACTCGATTAATTGATTGTCTACTTTTTGATTCTCTATGACAGTATCTCCATTTAATTTAAAGATGCATTCTTATTCCCTAATAGGATTGACCACATTTAATTACATTGTGTTAATATTCCAAAAATGATGAATAACGAAATGTCGAAAATAATGGTCCATATGAAGGATACCGAGTTTAATTTGAAGGAAATGAGCATAAAACACGGTATTTCTACCTTTTGAGACTAAAGTAGATCACAATAAATATTTTAGCATTCACCAATCAATTAATATTTTTGCGCTGCCTGCTACTAAATACACGGTTACAATCTTCTTATCAGTAATTATTTTTTCCATTATTTCATGATTTAGTAAGTAGTAAAAGGTTTATCAGTCAAAATTGATGCTTGTTATACATGTGTATGTAGTGATTTTGAATAAGAGTGCCACTTTAAAAAGGTTATTAATAACAATATTCTGTTGCACGAGTAGCCCGTCCGTGGTTTTTTGTAACGTTGTGCTGAATGTTATGCCTTTATATATGGCAGTCGTAAAAGGCAAGCTAGTCTCTCTTGATGGTATGCCTATAAATAGGGTCGACGTCAAAGGTTAGCTAGTCCCTGTTGAGGTTTTGTCTCTAAATAGGGTTGTCGTCAAAGGTTAGCTAGTCCCTGTTGAGGTTTTGTCTCTAGGGTCGTCGTCAAAGGTTAGCTAGTCCCTGTTGAGGTTTTGTCTCTAGGGTCGTCTTCAAAGGTTAGCTAGTCCCTGTTGAGGTTTTGTCTCTAGGGTCGTCTTCAAAGGTTAGCTAGTCCCTGTTGAGATTTTGTCTCTAGGGTCGTCGTCAAAGGTTAGCTAGTCCCTGTTGATGTTTTGTCTCTGAATAGGGTCGTCGTCAAAGGTTAGCTAGTCCCTGTTGATGTTTTGTCTCTGAATAGGGTCGTCGTCAAAGGTTAGCTAGTCCCTGTTGATGTTTTGTCTCCGAATAGGGTCGTCGTCAAAGGTTAGCTAGTCCCTGTTGATGTTTTGTCTCCGAATAGGGTCGTCGTCAAAGGTTAGCTAGTCCCTGTTGATGTTTTGTCTCCGAATAGGGTCGTCGTCAAAGGTTAGCTAGTCCCTGTTGATGTTTTGTCTCCGAATAGGGTCGTCGTCAAAGGTTAGCTAGTCCCTGTTGATGTTTTGTCTCCGAATAGGGTCGTCGTCAAAGGTTAGCTAGTCCCTGTTGAGGTTTTGTCTCTGAATAGGGTCGTCGTCAAAGGTTAGCTAGTCCCTGTTGATGTTTTGTCTCTGAATAGGGTCGTCGTCAAAGGTTAGCTAGTCCCTGATGATGTTTGGTCTCTGAATAGGGTCGTCGTCAAAGGTTAGCTAGTCCCTGATGATGTTTGGTCTCTGAATAGGGTCGTCGTCAAAGGTTAGCTAGTCCCTGATGATGTTTTGTCTCTGAATAGGGTCGTCGTCAAAGGTTAACTAGTCCCTGTTGATGTTTTGTCTCCGAATAGGGTCGTCGTCAAAGGTTAGCTAGTCCCTGTTGATGTTTTGTCTCCGAATAGGGTCGTCGTCAAATGTTAACTAGTCCCTGTTGAGGTTCTGTCTCCGAATAGGGTCGTCGTCAAAGGTTAGCTAGTCCCTGTTGATGTTTTGTCTCTAAATAGGGTCGTCGTCAAAGGTTAGCTAGTCCCTGATGATGTTTTGTCTCTGAATAGGGTCGTCGTCAAAGGTTAGCTAGTCCCTTTTGATGTTTTGTCTCTGAATAGGGTCGTCGTCAAAGGTTAGCTAGTCCCTTTTGATGTTTTGTCTCTAAATAGGGTCGTCGTCAAAGGTTAGCTAGTCCCTGTTGATGTTTTGTCTCTGAATAGGGTCGTCGTCAAAGGTTAGCTAGTCCCTGTTGATGTTTTGTCTCTGAATAGGGTCGTCGTCAAAGGTTAGCTAGTCCCTGTTGATGTTTTGTCTCTGAATAGGGTCGTCGTCAAAGGTTAGCTAGTCCCTGTTGATGTTTTGTCTCTAAATAGGGTCCTCGTCAAAGGTTAGCTAGTCCCTGTTGATGTTTTGTCTCAAAATAGGGTCCTCGTCAAAGGTTAGCTAGTCCCTGTTGATGTTTTGTCTCTGAATAGGGTCGTCGTCAAAAGTTAGCTAGTCCCTGTTGAGGTTTTGTCTCTGAATAGGGTCGTCGTCAAAGGTTAGCTAGTCCCTGTTGAGGTTTTTTTCTCTGAATAGGGTCGTCGTCAAAGGTTAGCTAGTCCCTGTTGATGTTTTGTCTCTGAATAGGGTCGTCGTCAAAGGTTAGCTAGTCCCTGTTGATGTTTTGTCTCTAAATAGGGTCGTCGTCAAAGGTTAGCTAGTCCCTGTTGATGTTTTGTCTCTGAATAGGGTCGTCGTCAAAGGTTAGCTAGTCCCTGTTGATGTTTTGTCTCTGAATAGGGTCGTCGTCAAAAGTTAGCTAGTCCCTGTTGATGTTTTGTCTCTGAATAGGGTCGTCGTCAAAGGTTAGCTAGTCCCTGTTGATGTTTTGTCTCTGAATAGGGTCGTCGTCAAAGGTTAGCTAGTCCCTGTTGATGTTTTTTTCTCTGAATAGGGTCGTCGTCAAAGGTTAGCTAGTCCCTGTTGATGTTTTGTCTCTGAATAGGGTCGTCGTCAAATGTTAACTAGTCCCTGTTGAGGTTTTGTCTCTAGGGTCGTCTTCAAAGGTTAGCTAGTCCCTGTTGAGGTTTTTTCTCTGAATAGGGTCGTCGTCAAAGGTTAGCTAGTCCCTGTTGATGTTTTGTCTCTGAATAGGGTCGTCGTCAAAGGTTAGCTAGTCCCTGATGATGTTTGGTCTCTGAATAGGGTCGTCGTCAAAGGTTAGCTAGTCCCTGATGATGTTTGGTCTCTGAATAGGGTCGTCGTCAAAGGTTAGCTAGTCCCTGATGATGTTTTGTCTCTAAATAGGGTCGTCGTCAAAGGTTAACTAGTCCCTGTTGAGGTTTTGTCTCCGAATAGGGTCGTCGTCAAAGGTTAGCTAGTCCCTGTTGATGTTTTGTCTCCGAATAGGGTCGTCGTCAAATGTTAACTAGTCCCTGTTGAGGTTCTGTCTCCGAATAGGGTCGTCGTCAAAGGTTAGCTAGTCCCTGTTGATGTTTTGTCTCTAAATAGGGTCGTCGTCAAAGGTTAGCTAGTCCCTGATGATGTTTTGTCTCTGAATAGGGTCGTCGTCAAAGGTTAGCTAGTCCCTTTTGATGTTTTGTCTCTGAATAGGGTCGTCGTCAAAGGTTAGCTAGTCCCTGTTGATGTTTTGTCTCTAAATAGGGTCGTCGTCAAAGGTTAGCTAGTCCCTGTTGATGTTTTGTCTCTGAATAGGGTCGTCGTCAAAGGTTAGCTAGTCCCTGTTGATGTTTTGTCTCTGAATAGGGTCGTCGTCAAAGGTTAGCTAGTCCCTGTTGATGTTTTGTCTCTGAATAGGGTCGTCGTCAAAGGTTAGCTAGTCCCTGTTGATGTTTTGTCTCTAAATAGGGTCCTCGTCAAAGGTTAGCTAGTCCCTGTTGATGTTTTGTCTCAAAATAGGGTCCTCGTCAAAGGTTAGCTAGTCCCTGTTGAGGTTTTGTCTCTGAATAGGGTCGTCGTCAAAAGTTAGCTAGTCCCTGTTGAGGTTTTGTCTCTGAATAGGGTCGTCGTCAAAGGTTAGCTAGTCCCTGTTGAGGTTTTTTTCTCTGAATAGGGTCGTCGTCAAAGGTTAGCTAGTCCCTGTTGATGTTTTGTCTCTGAATAGGGTCGTCGTCAAAGGTTAGCTAGTCCCTGTTGATGTTTTGTCTCTAAATAGGGTCGTCGTCAAAGGTTAGCTAGTCCCTGTTGATGTTTTGTCTCTGAATAGGGTCGTCGTCAAAGGTTAGCTAGTCCCTGTTGATGTTTTGTCTCTGAATAGGGTCGTCGTCAAAAGTTAGCTAGTCCCTGTTGATGTTTTGTCTCTGAATAGGGTCGTCGTCAAAGGTTAGCTAGTCCCTGTTGATGTTTTGTCTCTGAATAGGGTCGTCGTCAAAGGTTAGCTAGTCCCTGTTGATGTTTTTTTCTCTGAATAGGGTCGTCGTCAAAGGTTAGCTAGTCCCTGTTGATGTTTTGTCTCTGAATAGGGTCGTCGTCAAATGTTAACTAGTCCCTGTTGAGGTTTTGTCTCTAAATACGGTCGTCGTCAATGGCTAGCTAGTCCCTGATTTTGCCATTGATTTATCATGTAATAAAATATGGTGTTTATATCCGGAAGGTTACATTCGACTGGAGTCTTTGTTTTCAGATTCGAATCTCATGAGGCGCAAGCCGAGTAAAATCAAAAACTGCAAAAATCTACGGGAGTAGAATACGACATTCCGGATCAAAACACAGTATAATACCCCTTTTTATTACATATTAATATTACTGGTTCAAAGTACTTAAAAAGAAACATGATTTATAATAAAAGTCATTTTATTTACGCATTTTTTTGTTTTAAGACGTAGTTCTAACATCGCGCAATGATACTTGTTATGATGTGTCCTTAACAGATCGAAATGCGGCCGTATCGCATTCACGTTGAATACGGACAACCGTATTTTCAGAATTGAGTTGTGTGTGGATATATGAGGAGTAAATAATAAAATTGCCTACGCATACAGGGTTAGGAATCACGTGACTTCAAGAGATTCTCACCTGGGTCACAACGGGTCACAACCTATGTAAACAAACCAGTCAGTATTATTTTCTAAATTATCTTTTTGACAGAAAGATATAAGAGTAGTTCTTAGCCTATAAAAGATAAATGAAACATTTATAGGTTTGTTTGTATTTGAATGACACAATTCATGGACAAAATTTTACCAATGAATCATTCTTCAAATTTCCGTCTAGTTGAATTTTTAGCCAAGGATTGCATTATCAAAATACAAGCAAATCTAAAATATTTCGCAATTGTAGAAACAGAAAAAAGATTAGTGTTTTATATTATTAAAAATTATTATTGTTCATATCTTTTCTGTCAAAAAAGTTTTATAGAAATCTACGTCATTTACTCGCTCGTTTACACCGGTTGTGACCCGTGGTGACCAATGTCAGAACCCCTTTAAAATCACGAGATTCCTCACACTGGAATACTTGATAAAAGAAACCACTATAAAAGCCTCACGGGTAAGTATCCTCACACTGGAATACTTCGATAAAAGAAACCACTATAAAAGCCTTACAGGTAAGTATCCTCACTCTGGAATACTTCGATAAAAGAAACCACTATAAAAGCCTTACAGGTAAGTATCCTCACTCTGGAATACTTCGATAAAAGAAACCACTATAAAAGCCTCACGGGTAAGTATCCTCACACTGGAATACTTCGATAAAAGAAACCACTATAAAAGCCTTACAGGTAAGTATCCTCACACTGGAATACTTCGATAAAAGAAACCACTATAAAAGCCTTACAGGTAAGTATCCTCACTCTGGAATACTTCGATAAAAGAAACCACTATAAAAGCCTTACAGGTAAGTGTCCTCACTCTGTAATACTTCGATAAAAGAAACCACTATAAAAGCCTTACAGGTAAGTATCCTCACACTGGAATACTTCGATAAAAGAAACCACTATAAAAGCCTCACGGGTAAGTATCCTCACTCTGGAATACTTCGATAAAAGAAACCACTATAAAAGCCTTACAGGTAAGTATCCTCACTCTGGAATACTTCGATAAAAGAAACCACTATAAAAGCCTTACAGGTAAGTATATCCATTTTCAGTTTATTATTATCTTAAGATGCAAAGAACAAATCTAAAAAATGCTACTGACATGATAATTACATCCATGAACATGAACAAGACTGCGTGTATTAATCAAGCAAAATGGAATGAATATTTCACAATTAAAGAAAGTTAACAAAAATAAACGGTGATTCGTCGTGTAAAATGTAGTAATTTGTAATGCCGAAGCGTCATGGTTAGCTTGATGTAAATCAGAAACGTCATATTACACAAAAATTCGATGGAAACTTCCATTTTGTGAGATAAATTATACTAAATTAAACAAAACGAGAAATTTACAAATACTATTTGCCAATGGAATGTTTGACATTGTTGACAATAAACACAAAACCTAAAAAAAAGTATCCCCCTAAAAGTTCTTTATAGTCAGAAATTGTCAAAATGTATCATTTAACCGTGAGGGAATTTAAACTGTTCACAAAAATATCGTTCAAATTATATCACAGACACAGTTTTAAAACTTAACAAAATAAGACTGAAATAGAGCATATATCACAGATAAAACAACACCAATAGTATTTCATCAGGAAAGTTGGATTTGTATAATTTGTTTAAAAATAGTATCTAAAAATAAACTTTATTGTATTGCCATTATGCAGTCCATACCGTCAATTATATCATCATTTTAAAGGAAGTTCATATATTAAATCATTAAGTATGAAATAAACTTTTAAAATAAAATAAATATATTATTTAAATGCGTAAGGTTATTTGCACTGTAACACAGATTGGGATCTTTTAATCAAATAGTATTTGGTCGCACATGATTCAAATTTTGGCCATAA
The DNA here is from genome assembly GCF_026914265.1 of Mya arenaria. Classification (NCBI taxonomy): domain Eukaryota; kingdom Metazoa; phylum Mollusca; class Bivalvia; order Myida; family Myidae; genus Mya; species Mya arenaria. The sequence continues at coordinate 41,464,616 of NC_069138.1, read as the reverse complement.
TCCCTGGTGTTTACATGCAGGAATTCAAAATGTACCTTCTCGTAATACGTTTGGCACATTCTCTAGAAATATCATTAAATAATAAAACATCAGGTACAACTCACGCAAAACATGCTGTGCTCAAACTTCCCAAACTCTGTACAAGCACTTAAACCTTTTGAATAATCTTATATGAACGCTTTAAATATGTTCAGCTCTACAAGAGCCCCAAACTTCAAAAGCATAACATTTACATTTACAGATGTCATTAAATAACAGATATGGAATATGTTCACTGGGCTGATTCATCAAGAGTCTTTGAGTGCGCGGGGTTGGCGGTATTTTCCCCCGTTGATGTTGCCCCCTGTGCTGTGATCGTATCTTCAACCACCTCCTCTTGTACCGGCACTGAAGCATGCAGGATTAGAACACATTCCGTTACCATGGCATGGAAGGTAGTTTTGTAAGTGTTTCACATTAATAGATAAAAAGGGCGTCAATTTCTTTAATTTTATTTTAATACGGTTTTAATATTTTTTTTAAATTTTGAAATAAATCTCATGATTCAAATTAATATATGAAAAGTAAATAAAGGAAAACAAAGAATAACGCACAATTAACATGATAATATCCAGGCCATCTTGTTCGTTATCGATTTATAGACGAATCAATATTTCTCATTATGTGCTTTGTTTCAAACATTACGGAGTCAATGTAATAATATGAACATTAAGATCATGTGAGTGCTTCAATTCCACTCGATTTACGAGAAAAAGAATAGATACGTGCAAGGTTAAAACGAAGTCACCAAGCTTGAATATTTAGATATGAAAGACGCATGTGTTGATGGTCGCTGTGACAAGGCTAGTGTGTTTTGATAAATGTTGAGACGAATGAAAGATGAAACACTCGAAAACTTGTTTGGCAACCCAGTAAATTCTGTTTTCACTGACTGGAATTTTAATGTTACATGTAATTGTTGACATGTGCGTATTTTGGTTGGTTTTTGACCCATTTGTCGTCATTGAAAAAGACCATAGAAGAGTTTTGATTGCCTAGTTATTTAAACTTAAAACCATATTTAAGGAAGTCACTTTATATTGGCATCTGACTTGACTTATGTCCCAATTGTGCACTAATGAAGTGAGAAATTTGCAAACTTGAAGCAATGAAAATTATCCCAATCCAACCAAATTTATTGATTTATTTTAATATATAATATTTTATAATATAAAAAGAAGCTCATTTCATTAACATGACAAAACCACATTCATGTTTACATTATACGTTGGACTCAAATTTGTTATGAAAACCAACTAATTGATGTAAATTAAAGATTTTTATTTTAATTACAAAAAAAAATTATATTCCGTCGTCATTCATTAAGCTACAATCCAAATGAGTTGTTATCTTGAAATTAGCATTTTAATTACACTATTACATTATATACAAACACCCCATTAGAAAATAAATTAGTAATTCATCCTGATAAAACTGTGAAATTCATTATTAAGTGTGTTATAGAATTGTGATATCTAAATCAGAAGTTTGTGAAACTGCACAACAACACACTCCGATGGCATGAGATAGTTAGCAACACCAAGATTGATCCATCTACAAGAACTAGCAAGTCTACTCACTTCCGTATTTAACTGGCTAAAAGGAATAGAGAAGATAAAATATTGAAAAGAAAATACAAGAGTTATGGTATAGTTTTACGCTGATACAAGTGTACATTAAATATGATATTTCATATAAAATTAATCTTTCAGGTAAAGATGTCTTCTACAATTGAGTAAGTATTACCGAATATACAAGATACACGATACAAGATACACGAATCTTCATTTAAAGTCAGGTTATGATAATAAGGAACATATATATGCATGAGCAATTTCTCCGACGTTTGAATGAAAAGCCACAGAGTTTGATGATCGACGGACATGGTTCTTTGCATGCTTCCTGCTACAGCGCCGGTACAGATTTGGTTATGTTGAGCATATGATCACTGTGATGTTATGTGAAGGGAGGTGACTTTTACACACCATGCACACTAGAGCTAATATCTATACTTAAGCTTAATATGCGATTTCCGTTGTTTAAATGTTAATTTCAAATCATATCCTGAGTTAATATTAACGTGCATCAATTTTCGACAATTCATTAAGTTGGCTTTGAACTCATAAAATAATGTTCGACGTTGCTATTAGATTATTAACTAGCTTATTGAATCCATGCCAAACATATTTTTTTTTTAATTTATTGACTTTGCTTCAAAAGTTTTTACTAAAGTAACTCTTTGCGAAAGCAAAACCTCCAAGACCAAGGTCAATTATGCTTAATACTTTATATGAAATACAGACAATGAGAACAGATGATTACTATCCGACTACATATCTAGTACCTAGTACACAAAAGATAATTTGTAATTACTGGTAAGCATTTCAACGGCAAGTACTAGTAACCAGTACAAGATGTATTGTACAAGCGGCTAGTACAAGATGACCATCGCCAGTTTCTGCCAGAGTACCGCCTAGCACTTTAAGCTATTCCTATTGTTTGCCTTAATATGAAACTCAGTTTATCTAATCCGTTTAAAATTGGGCGTTTAATGATAGTACTCCATGATTCATTTAAATATCCACATCCTCCTACATAGACGAATGGATTGATCTCGTAGCATGTTATACATGAAATTGCCTAACTTTCAGAAATGGTTATTTGGATTAAAATAATTAATATATTTTTATTACTCACCAGTCGACTCCTGTTTCGCCTGAAACAAACAAATAAAAGGTTTCAAAAGAGTGCCAAGAATATGTCCAAACACAAAATTAAAACCATTTACTAGTATCAGCACAACCATCAATGTCGGTTTCGAATATATTTATACATAACACATGTATACATGTCGTAATTTTACCAATTAAACATAACAATTAACTAAAACATATTTGTATATCGCATCCAATAACTGTAAGTAAAAATCTTACCATACTATTGATAGTTAAAATAATAAAAATATCCTAATATATATAATTCAATTATATTGTAATCCTTGAAATTATACACACTAACACTTGCACTATAACGTCCGATAATAAAGAAAAATATAAAAAAATATAGTTCTAACTAAATGTATACAAGGCTTGTTAGTACAAGGCCACCTTCCGAGAAGGACGAGAGGTTGAGACTGGTTAGCGAGCTTGTACAGATATTGCCCGTGATCACCCACACACAATCTGTTGGATTGCTGCCATAACGTACTAAGTAACATTCACATCTCAAATGTGTTAGTGCCTACTGGCGCTAACCCCAATAATCTGCCCTTACATTGACAGCAAAGGGCATACTATCAGTCGATTATAGTGTTCAGGTAGGAGAGATATATGATGATGAAAAAATGAGCAAAAATTAGCAGAACGTTAATTGTACTTTATCTAAGCTCCATTTGTGGTTAGAGATCGTCATATAGAAGACATTATTACATTAGTAGCATAGTTGTGTATGTATGTCCTATGTCAGGACTCATGTTGATAATATACTGCAGCAGTAAGTAATACAGTTTGAATCCTAGAAGTGTGTTTTTCCAGGTACAATAATCAGAATGAATCTGCCAGCTATACATAACGAATAAGCTGAAGCATTTAGATGTCAGATGGAATTATAACAATGCTTTGCGGCAAAAGAATCGCTTGTTTCCGACTGTGATTTCCGGAGATTTGCACATAATCATGATAATGGATTTGAACATGTGTAGGTTATTTTCAAGTATTATACTGCAAGAATTATCTAAGACCAAACAGTAGGACAACCTTAAAGTTATACCGACTTTCCTAATTGTTATTCTCTTAATTTAAATGGTGTCATTACTTCTTACAGAAGGTAATAAGCTTAATTGTATTTGACTTTAATTTAGCATCAAGTGGGCAGAGCAGAACTTGTTTAATGTAAGTGTTTAAGTGTATAAAGCAGAGCGATTTAGCCTCTTAATAAAGCCAATAATGTCGCCTAGTATTGTCCAGCAGTCGTGGATGATGAAGAGCCTGGAGAAAACATGGCTGGTGCCGAGAGGAGGCAGAGAAACGAATCATATCAATCAATTACTTACTAAGGGGGTCTGATATGTATGCATTTAATAATAGCTATGTTGGACCCTTTGCAACTCAGCTGGACTAACCAAGTACATGTATATCCTCCTGCTATTCAACTGATTAAGAGATAAAACCCTTAACATTGGTTTGCAAAATAATCTGACATTTTGTAGTGTCTTTTGGGCCCTAGACTAGTGTCTCGAAACGAGGGTTTTACTTAACTATTGGGCTTGTCGTCGTCGTTTTCATTGTATTATTGATATAAAAAGTTATCATTGTCATAATTTATATAAATAGCGGGATTAATCAGTATCCAATACTGTTGGAAGTCTTGCTTTTGTTTTCTAACATCAATTTGCTGGACATGTTACATGTCTACCACTGTAATTAGCTCATCATCTTACATTTTTCAAATAATAATTAGCTGGACATCTTACATTTTCCTAATAATAATTAGCTTGGCGTCTTATATGATTTTTTTTACCAACAATTAGCATGCCATCTTACATAGGTATTCTAACAACAATTAGTGGAAATAGAAATAATTGACAACATACTGAATGCTACCAACCATAGAACAAAAGAGTTCGTATACTAACTAGAAAAGACTGTTAATACTATGTTTTGTTTAATAAACACTTATGTCATCCTACATGCATATCAAAATAGATATTTAGCTTATTAAAACATATATTTTAGAACATTTTCTTCAAATGGTTGATTTCAGCGAACTGTAAACACTTCATCATAGAAAAATACGATTTTAGGTCTGAAAGCATTTTAAGAAAAGGTTTCGACAACAGAATTAAAAGGGATTTGAGTTCTGAAACAACATGCAGAACCAAAAAGTATCAGGCAGCGCTGAAGCAAGATATAAGGGGACCCTTCTACCTACAACAGTTAATGATTACAATATATGCATGGCTATGGACTATAAAAGATGGGTATAATATAACAAAGGGGATGCAGGATGCAAGGTGCGGAGTGCGTTGAGCACCTGTTTCTTGGCTTCTATTTCTTTTCTAACTTTGTATCCCTGGAAACCAGCCTGGATTCGGATGGCAGCTTCCTCCTCTTCCGACATACCCTTCTTCTCCGTGGATTCAGAGTCCTGTTTTACTTCCTAACATAAATAATATTCGTTCGTTTTTATTGATTTCCGAACATGTTAAAGAGATCAAACTCGTCTACATAACAACAATGTCAACAAATTAAACTATAATCCCACACGCAACATTTGTTGGTGGTCTATGTCTCGGGATTTCTATAAATTTGCAGTACTACATACAGTAAAGGTGTTCTTGTGTATCAACAATAACACAGCATATCACCAGGAGAGTTACCGAGTGTTAGGTACACATGTACAAGACTCGTAACAACATACATAACATGCATTAAACAATTTCTAAGACATTAAAAGCCAAATGATGACTGAGTGACTGACAACATTGATAAAATATTCAAAATATGTTGTGTTTTCTGGCTCAGCCCACCTTTTCCCTCATGGACGAATATTGTTGCCTAGCAACGTAACCACGGTAACCAGCCTGTATACAGAGCGCTGCTTTCAGCTCTTCATCAGTTAGTTCCCTCTCCTCGCTGGAACTTTGCTACATATTTGTAAAACAAAAAAGTTCAGTAATGAGATTAAAAAGATTACTCAGGTTATGTGCAAGCTGCAAGCAGACCTAGGAAAAAGCAAATATATTCATTTAATAAAACAAAGCAGTATATTAACTACTTCTAACAAAAGCTTACGAAACTAATACAGTTATGTTAGTATTGAACAGACGAACATGTATCGTAGGTAATTGGTGCAAAAACGGAACAATCTTTTTTTAAAACAATAAAGTTTTATGTGGCCTAACATGAATAAAAAAATCCAAACCAAATAAACATCAAATAAGGTTGTAAATTTATGATTGAATTACGATATTTCAAAACTACCCTATCGCTGTTAGACTGTTATATTAACACAACGTATGGTCATGACAGAGACCATTATTTTGTAGGCATAAACATGCATGCTTAACAAACGGGTGCTTCTAATTTTAGACCTAAGCAATGAGCTAAAAGCAAACCTGAATATGTAAATTTATATTCACAATATGGAAATGTATATGTCTCAGTCTTAATATGCAGATGTATATTTGTAGTCATAATTTGTAGACTTATATGTGAATTCTCCACATGATGTATTATATATGTGGTCTTAAAATGTAGTTATATGTGCAGTGTCAATATGTAGATGCAGTCAAACACCGTTGGCTCGAATTTGCTTGAATTACTCTTTGTCTTGAAATGGATGTAAAGGACCCATTTCTTTATACTGAAGGTAAGAACGCTCGTTCAAATTTTCCAAAGCTCGGGATATTTTCGCCGGTCCCTGGGCGTTCCAGCCAACGAGGTTTGGCTGTGTATATATATATATATATATATATATATATATATATATATATATATATATATATATATATATATATATATACATATGGTGTGTCAATATGTGCATGTATGAGTGCAGTTCTAGTAAATAAAAACATCAAATTGTTAATTGTGTCACGAAACTCAAATTGCTTTTAAACCTGCAGCTACAAGTAAAATCAGCATTAGACAGCATAAGCTTAGCAGTATTTGTACATATCTGAAACTATAGTACTGCATCAGATGAATTGCTATCAATGTTCCTCTGCAATATAACTTCTAGTTTCACCATCAAGTAACAACATTGTTCTATTACCTCACATGATCAAACCCATCACCAATCAACTTCAATTAATTTATCTTGCCTCAAATTTAAAACCAAGCCATCACCCTTAACTGGTTTTCAAACATCGCTTGACAAACTTGCATCATTAAAACCTTTCGATAAAAAGCTTGTCATTTGCTGCCAAGAGTCAAACCACCAATCTGTTCTGTTCTTGTGTGTTATCTAACACTCTCAGTGGACAAGTGATAGAGCACTGCTGTTCTTCTTGTGAGCTGTCAAACCCCTCAGTGGACAAGCGATAGTGCACTGCTGTTCTTCTTGTGAGCTGTCAAACCCCTCAGTGGACAAGCGATAGTGCACTGCTGTTCTTCTTGTGAGCTGTCAAACCCCTCAGTGGACAAGCGATAGTGCACTGCTGTTCTTCTTGTGAGCTGTCAAACCCCTCAGTGGACAAGCTATAGTGCACTGCTGTTCTTCTTGTGAGCTGTCAAACCCCTCAGTGGACAAGCGATAGTGCACTGCTGTTCTTCTTGTGAGCTGTCAAACCCCTCAGTGGACAAGCGATAGTGCACTGCTGTTCTTCTTGTGAGCTGTCAAACCCCTCAGAGGACAAGCGATAGTGCACTGCTGTTCTTCTTGTGTGCTGTCAAAAACCCTCAGTGGACAAGTGTTGGTGCGCTCTCAACATTACAGTTTTATGTGCTGACCAAACACCCTAAGAGTGGACCAGTATTAAGTCCATTCTCAACACTCCTTGCATGCTGTCAATCATCATTTGACTGCTGTTCTTCATCTGTGCAATCTATTAAACACCCTTTGTGGTTGTGTGTACCTGTCCCAGTGCACCCTCACACTAATGACTTGGTGTTTTCGCAGACATCTTCTGTGTGCCACCAGTTAAATTACCAGTTTTAACTGCTTTCTTGGTATTGAATTTTAGTTTAATACTTTCCTAAGATACTGACCAATTTCCATAACAAAACTCATGTTGGTATTGTGGTTTAGATTGTACAAATCAGTTTTATCTTCACCAAACCAGGTTCAAAGACACACTTATGCCTTTTATTTTATTAACCAGAGTCTTGGGCACGACCAATGAACATGTACAGAAACCAGCCATGATATATAAAGTGCATTGTCTATCCTTGCTATCGCACACCCAGTGTTTGGAAGTGGTACCTGCTTTCTGGATTTTGATGAGCCACGTTCAGATTTAGATGCATTGGTAATGGGGCCTGAAGATTGTCCTGATTTGCTTATGTAGCTGGCAGGCCGCTTTAGGACATGCTTGTGGCGTACAAAGCTGGCTTGTATACCGGCTGCAATGACTGCCATGGCATTGGCGTCATCTTCACTCTTAATGGCTTGTGATTTTTGTCTTGGTGTTTCAGTCATAAAACTTGAGGAATTGCTTGACTAAAAGCAGGCATACACTTATGATATATACCATGCTACATACAACATATAAAGATGTTTCATGCATTCTAACTTACATAAAATGTGTTTATAAATACGCATTTCTTGCTACCTACAACTATAGGAAATATCAACATTAATAAAACGTTTACAAAACCTAGTATAAAACATTTTGAGTACTGTTTCTTAATTTCAAAACTAAATTATTTTCTGCCAATAGTAACTTGTATTTATATCATTATAAAGCACTTGTTAAATACTCTAAAGCGCTAATATGATGGCTGTATCATATCTACAAATATTGGAGCAGTGAATATTGCCAATGAGAGCAGAAACTTCATGCTACTAATTGTGCAAGCAATAAATTGGAAAACTGACATTTAATAGTACAATCAATTCATTTGAAAAAAAGTAAATAATTGGAATAAGAAGATTTCTACATATGATACATGTAAATTATCATCTCAACCATACCAGCATATTCAATAAATGTCTTGTGTCTGAGTTTGAGAATCAGAAAAGCAAACTCTGATTCCATTGTAACATTGCTATATGAAGATCTATAGGGATGTTGCATATATTGCTGCATATGTTTAAAATAATATATTTTACAATAACTTGCACAAAATTTTAAGATAATATGTAACATTTTATAATTCGCTTTCTGAGTCTGAATCTCAAATTTCAACTTAAACCAGTATGAATATTGGCCTAAGTCAACTTATTATCTATATTTCTTCTTTCTGTAACACAAAAGAGATCAAAGTAAACCAATTAATGAGACACTCCTTTGGGTAATAATGTAAATAACACACACAGTTACCACTCTAACTCACAAACCAAGACAGATTTTTAAAACATAAAATAAATTCTTACCGCTTCTGCTTGTTTGCCAAAGAAGGCGAAGTCAAACATCTGACTGATATCATAGAACATCTCATCGCTGTCTCTATCCCCATCCAGCTGAAAAAAATAACAGGGGACATTTTTAGGAATTCCTTACATATCATGGGTGTCTATGCAAATTGACATCAGGCAGTTCAGAATGGAAAGTTGTAAAAAGTATGGTTTCCCTGGTAGAAACCAGTATGTGTGTCTTTACTGTGAGTTCATAACCTAAATAACCATTAAATTGTTTATTTAACGAATGAAAAAAATATAGATATGTAATCATAATAACTCATGCATTTTTTAACAAAATGATTGAATGATAATTTGGTTTTATTGATTAAAAAGTAATAGGAAAAATTTAATTTCTTACAGCAATGTTTCTAAACTTTAATATGGTATATTTGATCTTCTTTTTTGAAAATAAAGCATAAAACAATATATCGATATCACACCAAACATTCAACTGATGATGTTTGAAATGATATCACAACATATTTTTGCAATATATACATTTCTGGGGTATAGTTGAACAGAAAAGTTCTACCTTTTACTCAACCATAACTAATTCAGCTAATATGGTAAATATATAACATTTTTATTTACCAAACAAAACAACATGCAAACTACGCTTTAAAACATGCAGGCATGTACGTATCTTTTCTCTATATCTGAATAACTTGCTCCAATTAAAAATACCATACAGCTCTATCTTACTATCATACTAAAGAGATACAAGAAAATCAATTGATTAATAAGAATATCATAATGAAATGTTCATTGACCATGTCTATCTTGGTAACAAGCACATTGAAAGAAAGCATACAAAGGATAAGCACTAAATAAATTTCTTTAAAAGAGCCTCACTCAAAGGTCTTATGTTAGCAGCGTTCATTTCCTTCTAAACTTAGTTGGTATGGAGTTATTTTACTGACACCAAAAAGCAGCCGGCAAATACTTATTTGAACAGAAAGTGGTTAATCTAAGCCTTACACAGTTCATTTTTCAATAGTGTTACTAACGCTTTTCAGACAAAGGGAGAACTTTCTGTCATATTTCAAAATAATAAAAATAAAATTTAATTGAATCCTTTTAATCTAAGCCTAGCATTTATGAAAAGAATATTCTAAGAAATGACTGTGAAAGCATGATAGTTTTCTTTTCTGTCGACACCATTTATTATGTACTTTTACAGAAAGTAATCAGGATGAATAATGACTTCAGCACTAAATCGGAACTCAATCTGTTGACAACAAACAATTTTTACCACACCTGCATTTAATTTTTACCACACCTGCATTTAATTTTTACCACACCTGCATTTAATTGCATGTGTATATATTATATTTCGAAAGAAAACCAAAAGCAATACTACATATCAGTCATTTGTTTGTTGATTAGCTAAGCAAATGCAACAAATACATTTATTCAATGGCGCCATCATATCAAATACACGCTCGTTTTTTGGAAGAGATATTTCTGAGCAGATAAATATTGATTTATAAAAAATTAATAACTTTATTGGTTAATTTTGGCAAAGTTATTTTAATTTTGCCATTATAATTTCCGTTTAAATGTGTGACAGGCACTTGATTTTAACTGAAATTCTTTATTTTACTATATTTTAATGTTGATAAGATGGCCGCTATACTTGCAGGTTAATGAAGCTTCACTATATGTCAACAAATTGCACATAAACTTGCTAAGCCAAGGCTGCGTTCATACGAACACCAACACAATTACAGGACATTCAGGCCTCATACAAAACAACAACAAATTTGAAAATAGCTTGTAACTTAGTATTGTATTATACAGTCTAAACCTATTGGCTCAAACTTGCTTGGCTCGATTTCCTCGTCGACTCGAATCAGATGTAAGGACCGATTTTTTTTTTATTGAATGCTTGCATTCCTGCTTGGGTCAAATTTTCCCAGGCTCGAAGTAGTTTGGCCAGTCCCTGACAGTTCAAGCCAACAGGGTTTGACTGTACATGTACTTTAGCAGGAAAATAGCAAATTTTGTTCATAACATATCCAGTGAATAAAAGAAACTTCTGCTTTGTAATTAGTTAAAATTGGAGTTAAAACGTTTTATTTTGCATGAAGCCTTATAACAAAACAAAACAAACATAACAGCTTTAATGAACAATTTCAAGATACGTACATCCGTAATGTTTTTCTGGAAAAATAGTCTGAATATTTTACTTGTGCCAAATCATATGAGACATTCGTAAGAAGCAATGAATTCTTTGCTATTAATGACAATACAATAAATTGATATCTACCTATGCATATAACCCTGTGCATATTATATCAAAAGAATATAGAATTCATGAAAAGTAAAGACACATTTTACTATGGAAAATACTGTAGTAATAAAACGGTGATATTGAAAAACATTTACCATAAACATTTTTGGAAATGAAAATGTATGTTCAACTCACCACAACAAGTTTTCCAGCATCATCAAAATATTTGAGGATGGGTAGTGTGTTATATTTATAGAAGTTAAGTCTGTTTGCTACGGCTGTGGCGTTGTCGTCAATTCTGCCGCTGGCCCGCCCACGGTTTAATAACCTGTTCTGCATGTAAAATTCTTCACAGTCAAATAGAATGGCAAAGTTTAGACCACCAATCTGGAAAGACAAAAGAGCATTCATGAATATTTACATTTGCCTAGCACAGAGAAAAGTATATTTACGTAACTGTTATATAAGTCAGAACGATGGTTATGGTGTCGTTATATTGTGTTTTAATAGTGTGCTCTGATTGGAGAAGCACTAAATCATTTAATCAATCATACACAACATAACATTCTCTGCCCTTCTATTTTACCAATGTGTGTAATTGATAACCTTTTCTTAATAATACTCAGCTGAAGAAAATTTAACAATTTTTATTTGCAATAAATGATTTTATTTTTCCTGTGATCATGTTGTTTTTGACTGTTTATTAAAACAATGGTGGACTATAAAAAAGACGATAACCTTACTGGAAGTTTTCAAAATAAAATATTTCACTATTTTGGACATTTGAGCAGGAATCAATTTAAGAAATGAACAATGAAATGAACCTAACTGTTTGAGTTCTACGAAGAAAAAAAACTTTGCTTCCAATATGCCCTCATTATACCAAACTTGAGGCACAGTTTCTCAATTTAACATCCCTTTAATGAATTATATGCTTGAAATAAAAAGAAAAAATGCTTTTTACCATTGGAAAATTTTTCACCTCATTACCAAAAGTTAACATTTCACTCATGCCTAAGCCACTGTTAAAATATCATTACCGGTATTTGTGCTCACTAAATGAATAACTGGAGCACAAAACAAACAATTATCCGCAATGCTGTAGGTTCTTATTACACTTTTAGATATATTCAGAATTACTGAAGTTCAGAATATGAGCAACTGTTTTCCAATACCCAAACACACAAAATCAATTTAGATATGAAATATATGACCTTAAAACAGTATTTGGCATTTAATGAGCTTCATTACCTGTTTGTTGAAAGCGTCCACCTGACCTTTGTCCCTGGGAAAACCCTCGACCACAAATGCTTTTGCGTCCTTGTGTTTGATGAGTTGAGCCTTCAATAGTTCCACTGTTTCCTCCTGTAATGTAAAATAGGACCATTTTAAGGCATTTATATGAAAATTTATGAAACTCTTTAACTCATATTTGTAGTTTTCCTTAGGTTTATGAAGTATACACAGAATGAGATTTACCCGGATGGGACATGCATACAAATCAAGTCGTCTTATAGTATGCCATCTCATTTTGTTTAAATTCTTTTTAAACACAATTGATTGTTCTGTTAGTTTGTTAAGTCAATTTCTGTTATTGTATCTAATTATTCAATAAGTATTGTAACTCTCTGGGTCTGTTGGAATAAATATCTCAATTAAACTAGTTTATTTTAAACGATTGTGAAACAAGATATTACAACATTATATTAATCGCTCTTATTGGCACAATGTCACACGAGTGTGAGGTCCTGGTTGTGCGGGAAACCTAAGTATCCACAGGAAACCCATATGTGAGTTTGGTTAGTTGTCACCCAGCTGGACAAGTCTCCGAGTACTCCATTTTACCCCACAACACGATACCACACTCTCGCGTAACATTGTGCCAACGAGAGTGACTTAGTATAAGCTATCATAGCTTTCTTCACAATCATTGTAAAATATATAGTGTTTAAACTAAACCCACTTGTCCGGCTTGGTGACCACACACCAAACTCACATGCTTAGTCATAAATTGCTCTCCTCCTAGTGTCATATATTCATTGTTTTTCCACATTATAAGAAATTAAGCCAGTGTTAAAAATAAACATTAAGCTGACAAAACCATGTGTTGCTAATAGTGACGTTAATACAGATTTAAGATATTTGATTAAGATTCTTTTGCGCCATTTGCGCCATCTGAGACTTTTTAGTGTAACAAATCCCAGGGAGCTGCATTTACCTCAGGTGCCATTTCTCCCTTGGACACAAGACTGGAGATCATGGTCCATTTCTCATCGGCTGTGCCCTTATTTGAGATTTCCTGCCGTAGAAGGTCGCCAATGGAGATGTGTACGAAGCCTGGGTAACGTTTGATGATTCTTGCACACTGGGTGCCCTTACCACTGCCGGGACCACCTGAATGGAGAAAGTTTATCGTACCTTCAATGTGTAAAGCACTACAATCAGGGCTTTTCTCACCTTTTGAGCAGGGGTCAAAATTCCCCTACTTCTCAATTGAAAAAAGTATATATTTCCAAAAAAATATTTTTAAAATTGAAAATAATTCATGGCATCATTGTTTATGCTAATGTTATAGGTGGCTTTGCTTTTAACTGTTTGTTCATCTTCTCTTAGCATGAATAAATTGCAAGCTTGAAGAGTTTAAATATGCATGATCTTTTCCCTAATCAAAGAATAAACACATGAAAATTATTTGTTTTTGAAAAGCGCTGACAATTCACAACATGCAAAGTTTGCTTAACTGCTTTACTCAATTTGGTTTAGACTAACTTATTTTAGCTTGATTGTGGAGGGAGCTGATCCCTGATATGAATCCGCCTCAAGTCTGTTTCTTAGGTAGAAACCATGCAGGGCCTGTATTCATTAGCGTCAAGAGTCTGGCTCAAACTAAGAGAAGCTAAATTTAAATTATGTTGCAAAAATGCATTTATAGGACCAAAGATAAAAGAATAATGCATGTGTTTACAAATAATCTGACTTCTACAATAAGAATTTAAGAATTCAGTTTTCTGACTTAGGCTGAAACTCAACTCAGGCTCAAGATGTAAGTGGGCACAGACCCAGTGCTGTGCCATGAGAATGTTCCCCTGGTGGGAATAGAACCCATGACTTCTGGTGTGAGTAGCTACATGTACACCATTAAACCCATTTACTCAGTTTATCCAAGTAAGGGGCATAACAAATGTTTCGACAGAAGGGTTATACTTGATACTTGCTTGGTGGTATATAATCAACATGTATTATACCATTATGTTCCATGTCATTGAAAGAGGCATATGCAAGATAAAGTAACATATCTTTTGCTATCTACATAATGACTGTGGGACTTGTCTAAAATATATTACGCCAAGGAACATATTAAGAATCTCTCATAGACAGTCAACAGATACATACAAAATTGTGCAGACAGAGCAAAGAGCATTAGATTGAATTAGCTGCCACAAAGATGATGAGACTGTATTTGCACCAGACATTTTTCCACATGTCAAATGTGATGTCTATTGGGAAGAGGTACAGTGCCCATGGATACTGGTTATATGATTATCTATGGACTATAAGAAGGCCCCTACCTGCCACAAAAATGATGGGACTGTCTGGAAGCCCGGGTTTCCTGCCGGTGTCAGGTACGACGTCTGTGGGTGGCTCTGGCACTTGTCCCACGAACAAGGGCTTGTCAGCATCTGGTAATTCAAAAATAAGACATATAAACAAAATTCATACCAAACTTGACTTGGTATTTCTGAAAAAAAAATAAGGGAAGAATTTTCTTATTAAAGCAGTGGTTGTTTTAAACTAAAATTCATGAACAGGTGAAGGAGCACCAGTATAATAGTAATGATATCTTTATTTAGAAAAGGTATATACAAATTATGACATAGTTGGGTTCAACCATAACAACATCATATTTACAATGTGGCTTTCTGTTAAGAAAAACAAACAAACAAAAACAGAATGCAATTGGTAAATCATAAAACAACTGCATCAGTGGTTAAAGATAGTGGCATGGAGTGTAGTGCTGATGCTTTCATGTCCATTCGCTTATAATTTTTGTCAAATCATTTATTAAATTCTAATTATTAAAGTTATACAGCTATAAGCCATTATATATAAGTTTGTGTTGTTTCTGGATACATGTGTACTAAGTCTCATTTAAATACAACACGAACAAACATGCTTCCTGGATGGGAAAAACATTTACCCTTTATGCCCTTTCAGATGCAAAGGATGTGTGTCTTTTTAAGAACAATAAACACTAAATAAAAACAATTTCATTTAAAAGCAAACTTCCTTAATTCCATTTAATTTGAGAATCATGTACAGAATCAGAAGTTTTTAAAACCAACTATGCTCATCACAATTACCCATCGCCTCACACAGTAAAGGTTAGTGTTGATAAGTCCAAGAATTGAAATATAGACCCACCAAAAGAACCCATCTATTAGGGCATGCATATGTAAAGAACATTTACGGTACCTGCTTTATGTATGCACTACAGAGTCATTTAAATTACAGAACAGTTAGTCATTTTACTTGAATGACCATCAGAATAAAAGCTGTCCCCTCACCCATGCTGCTGTCCTCCCTGGCCAGCGAGTCAGTCTTGTCCTCCTCAAATGCTTTCTTGTATGAGGCTGCATCTGGTAGATTAGATTCCCGAGAGGCCACAGGACGGAGTCCTGAAAAATAACAAGAAATCATCTGGTCAATGGATAGCAGTTTCACACTTTTTTAAGCATAATTTAATTGACAATATGACAGATAAATGAAATAAATTAACATAAAATAAGGCGTCAATTTTTTTAGAAAAAAAGTGCAATTACACTCTTTATTGTTGTAATACATTTTTTTGTAACAGTAATCGAGAGGAAGAAATTTTCTCATGTCACTAAGAACCTTTTTGGTTTTCCTCTTAAACTGAAGCACAGGATGCACCGAGCTTATTTTTGATAACTTCTTGTTAACAAAAAATTATAAATCATTTATCATCAACATTTGTTTTCATTAAGAGACATATTGCCTTTTATACACCAAACGCATCACACAAACCTACCTAACTCTGTGGTACCGTATTTTGTGAAGAAGAGGTTGTCAAATGCCTTCCCAAACTCATATTTGACCATGTCACTTCCGCCATCACCGTCGATCACAACCAGCTTGCCCTGGTCATCATAGACCTTGGCCGCAGGCAAAGTGTGTGCTGGGAAGGGGATATAAGATCTCATTAAAATCACTATAAATTATGGGTAAATCAAATAGTTGAAATATCACTGGAGTTATAGGAGGTTATGTCATAGGGTTTAAATGGTTAATAAAAAAGCAAATGCACTGAGTAGTTGACTTAAATGAAAAAGGTCTGCAAGTAATTAAACAAATATCATGAATAATAGAATTACAAATATATGGTACTATATCAAAACTAGTGAAGTATAGTTTTGTACTTTTTTATATAACATAACACGCATAAGTCATTTAAATCTTATGAGGCATTGTCCCAACCTTTGAAGTAGTTGAGTCTTGCTGTGACTGCAGACATCGAGTCCTCTGGTTTGTTGGAGTTTCGTCCACGGAGTAACAGTCGATCCAGCGCTGCTTTCTCATCACAGTCAATCATGAACACACAATCCACACGGGACACCTGTCCGATAGAAAGGTGAAATAAGTGGTCAAAATTAGCATAACGCCTTAAAGCCTGACACTGGTTGTTCAAAATTTTAAATAAAACAGCTTGCTTTAATTTCTTAACACAAAGAATTTAATGGCTTGTTCATCTAGAAGTGAGACATTCAACACAGGATTGTTAAAGTTTGTAGAAGATTTAGGGAATACCAAAGTGTTAAAAGTCAACAATAAGGATGGATGACTTTTCTTAAATGTGATATGTTGAAGATAAGCTGCCTGATTATTCAGATAAATTCCTTGAGAATCATAAAGGGACAGCAGTCTTCCTAAATATTGAAGACAGTACCAGAGTGTTCTCCCTTTTTATACTTAAAGCAAAGATGATATAACTGTAGCAGTGCCCCGATTGCTCAGTGGTAGAGCTACATTTTAGGTGAGAAAGATCGTGGGTTAAAACCCTGGTCATGTTACACCGAAAGACATTCAAATGTGGTACCAGTAGCTATCCTGCCTAGCGCTTGGATTTAAAAGGGTAGCTCTGGGAAAATTCTGTACTCAGTACTGGTTAAACCCAGGAAAGTTGAAACTCATGTATTGGTGCTTTAAACCAAGCATGTTAAAGAACCAAGAGGTCTCTTGACCAAGAGCTAGTGTATCACACCAGGACTTTTTGTATCTCTCTCTGTTTCGTTAATTCTTCTAATATCTGGACTTGATTGAGTATTGCAGTCATTTTAATCTCATGTCACTAATATGGCATTTGAACATAATTTAAGTTGTGGCATGGCAAGCCATAATGCAGTAAATGGGCACTTCACAAGACAGTCAGATCAATAGTTATTTAACCCTTGTGTAAGCTGTCTGTAAGCATCCTTAAAAATGCTCAGTATTGCTTGATTAAATCGCAATCTTCAAACCAGCCTTTTTAACAAGTCAAAACAGAGAAGAAACCATAGCAACAAATATTTACAGTTTCCTACAGTGCTAATCATAAGAAAAATTAACAACATTTCAAAAATAGACAAATATTTACTAACTGAACAAAACTTTTATGAGTAAAAAAAGAAAGAAAAAAGGATACTTTTGTACCTTTGGTTCACAGTATATTGCAGTCTCAAATTAAAAAACAACAACAATTTATGGGTCATCTTATGCTTGAAAAAAATGAATAACAAAAATGAGGAATGTTTTTATTATAGTGTTCATGTAAAAGTTCACCACTTACCGCCCTGCTGTACTCCTCGGACTGTTTCATGGAGCGGGGAAACCCTGTGATGACCACACCCTTCGCCGAGCTGCACGACTTCAACGTGGACAGCAGGGTCTCTATTGTGATGTCCTGTAAAATGGATAACAATTATCATAATGATGATACTCATTAATGATAGAATGAAATATCTCCATAACAAAAAACAGCTTTTTTACCTTAATGTCTTTGTTAAGATTGCAGGATTTCTGTTGAAAACATGGCAGAGACCATTAGTTTGTTTATTGGTGATAAATGTTTATGGTAAAAACTTGACATTTTTGTCTCTTCTGTTCTTTATTCATTACATTAATCCCTTGTGTCTTTATAAATAGAGCCGCAGTGACACTGTATTGTTAATATAACAATATCTTTAGACTAACAGGTTGCCAGGTAGATCATCATTTATGTTGCATAATAAAAACAGCCATGCATACTATAGAATTGAATTGATGATTTTAAATTCAAAGATCTTTCCTTTGCCATAACTTTTTTCCTTTCAGGAATGTCTAGTATTTGAAAACAATGATGCTATGAGCCGCTTCCTGATATAAATATATATTTTTAGACAATGTTCTATTACTTAAATTCTGCTCTTATACTCTGTAGGTTTTCCATATGATAACCATTTCCCAAAGTTTTGAATTTGGAACGGATCAAATCTCAAATATTAGCAAAAATGAAACCTTGCAAAATTCAAGCAATCTACTGCATACCTCGGGTGCAGCCTCCCCGCGACTCATGAGGTCGCGGGTCAGTTTCCACTTGGCGTGAGCATCCCCACGCCGGGCAATCTCCTCCCGTATCATTGAACCCATGTTCAGGTGCTTCCAGCCGGAGTAACGCTTGAGCAGCTCATCCACATGCTTGTCTTTTTCTGACCCCGGGGCACCTATAAGTTACACAAGGGTATGATGTGATGTTTAAGACAACAGCAAAGCAGGTGGGAGCAAAAGTCTTTTTTTTTCTGAAAGCATCTAAAGCATTAACACTACATGTGAACGTAGTAAAGGCATTATAACAAATGTACCCATTATTTCATATGACCATTGTGAACATTTCGACCAAGTTTCATACAAAGTTGATAGGTACTAGTGCAATGGCCAACATTACATTCTTGAACAACATGGGTTGACTGTTCAGAAATTTGTTGAAGTTAACAATGGTGTTAACCTCATTGTTGTTCACTTATCAGTGATTTTTTGGGAGGGTGCAATTTACTGCCTTATAAAGGCTGTTTCCCCTTGCGAGAAAATGTCCATTTTCTCAAAAAATTAATAATTTTTTCCCAATTTGATAAATGCAGATCCATTATATAAGCTATTTTGGCCTGATTCTGTATTTTTCGAAATGTCAAAAAAAAAAAATCACTGCTTGTAAATGTGAAATATTTGAAATGATACTTGATGATGTGCTCAGAAATTTGAATATAAACAAGTAGAGTTGAAACTATTGTCTCACACTTTTTTAGAAACCCAGCAGATCACAAGTGTATCCATTAAACTTCCAGAGCAGTAGCAATTTGAAAATTAACAACAATTACGTTAAAACCATTGTTTACTTTAACGGTGCTACAGCCTACAAGTGCTCATAATTATTCTTTGAAACATTTAAATGTTAAACAAGATACTGGTAAATTCACCTACCCAACACAAGGACGATTGGAATGTCGGGCAGGGAGATTTTCTCGCTGGAGCGGGGAATGTCCGGAAGTGGAGACGTCGTTGTACCTGCTGGTTTGTCTTCTGTAATCAAGCATACAAATATGAACAAAAAAGGCACAATATAAAATCCACAAAAATCAGACAGGCACGGACAAAGACATTATTCGAAGCATTATATTATTGATATTTACCCATAAACAAACTATACGCAAAAGCAAAGCATAGAGAGGTTAGGTTGAATTATGAATATCTCCTCCTCAATTTTGTGATATTTAAACAGAATACTTAATGATTATAGTTTTATCTGACAGTATCAAAGTCACACTGTCTTTGAACAGATATATAACTATGTTTACTATTCAATTTATGACCATTTATAGTATAATAAATAAGAAACATTAACAAAATATTTCAATGGGAAACAAAAAAATAAAGTAAATTCAAACAAAGCATAAATGTGGGGAAAAGTGCATAAGCTGTTGACATAACACACAAAATAAACACTTAATCAAATAAATGAAACCCAAATTCTGTGTACTTATGTGCTTCTGACGAGTCATGCTACCTTATACAAAAGCAAAGCTAAAGAAATAGATTTTAAGCTTCCAAAAATGTAGAGAGCATAGAGATTGACAAAATGTGCACACAAAGTCAAATGCATGCTGATAATGAGGATAAGGTTTTGTCAATAAACCAAAGTTGCCAAGTGAGGAGCTGGTTACAACATTGCTTCAGAAAAGAAAAAGAAAAACTTTATTTACGGTAAATAAACTAAAAAATAAAAACGCAGGGTGCTCATAGTGATATGCAGTCAAGCACTCTAAGCAGTGGTCGAAATTAGCACAAGCCCGCAAGCCCTGCACTGGTTAAATACTTTCCAGTCTTGTTCAAATAAGGGTTTTATAAAGCAGGGCTTGTTTAAAATTTGATGCCAAGCGAAAGCATATGGATTTCAGCTTGTTCATCCAAAAGTCTAATTTCGATGACTGGCTCTAAAGGGACTACTGAGTACTTATACAACATTGTGGCAAACCTTTCACATGCCCATGCTGGGCTCGTTTTTTATCCTTCCCCTTGTCGACAGGGGAGGGGGTTTTTCTCTTGGGACTTGTTCGACCATTTGTTAAATCACCTGAAGAAACATCAGTGGGGCTTTCTCCTCTCTCTAATGATTTGCAATAATAAATATGCTATAAAATGGATATAACCAAATTATGTTTGTTTTGCCTGATACATTGTCAAGAAACATCAATTCTAATAGTATGATAAGATATTTTTCTCTGCATTGTCAAGATATGTAAGCTTGAATGTTGTTAAAGGAGTTTCTTGTGGAATTGTAAAGAAATGAGCCAAAACATAATAATCATGTTTCCAGCAAAACATACTCTACCTGGTGAACTGTTTCAATGAAACAATGAGTCATTTTGGGGGTAATTTCTAGTTATAAGAGAAGTCATCTGGTAACGTTGTGAAGGGGGGGGTAATTTGTAGTTATAAAGAGAAGTCATTTTGTAATGTTGTGAAGGGGGTAATTTGAAGTTATAAAGAGAAGTCATTATTTTGTAATGTTGTAAAAGGGGGATAATTTGTAGTTGTAAAGATAAATCAATTTGTAATGTTGTAAAAGGGGGATAATTTGTAGTTGTAAAGATAAGACATTTTGTAATGTTGTAAAGGGGGATAATTTGTAGTTGAAAAGATAAGACATTTTTAATATTTGTAGTTATAAAGGTTAAGTCATTTTTTCATGATGTAAAGGGGGTAAAATTGTAATTATAAAGATAATTAATTATGTTATGTCATAAAGGGGTGTGTGGGGGGGGGGGGCGGTAATTTCTAGTTATAAATTGTTGTAGTTATAAATTGTTATTTGTTTTTTAATTTCTAGTTATAAATTGTAATTTGTTTTTGTAAAAGTCATTTTGTAACACTGTTAAAGGGGCTTATTAGTTTTGTTGTAAAGAAAATGTGTAATGTTGTATAGAGGAGGATCGGGTACTTGTTGATTTTGTTCAGATTATTTATTTGGTCTCGCGATTAAAAAATACAGTCAATGCTTTTAAAATGAGAGAAAAAATAAAATTAAATGCATGTGCCATTGTGTTATGAATTCACATCGTATAATACCAATTTGGACTTCATTACAGACATGTTCTATCACTAAATCTTTCAATCATCTGTGGTGATACATCATTGAATGGTTTCTAATGTGGCTTTATGCAATCAACAATTCCATCATTTGTTAACAGTTCCAGGCATCAGGAGAGTTCCGAGGAAATCAATACCTGTATTATTTTCTCTTGATTATCATGCTGATCATCCTTAATTAGTGTATGGGCATTAAAGCTTCATAAAGTATAGTAGAAGGTGTTAGACACACTGTTATTATGGTTTTTATATGAAAAGTCATGTAGGTTGTGATGGTTAAAAACACTTTATCATAGAAAGAAGTTCTAAGCAAGACTAATGAAATTATTTAATATTGCAACTTAGCAATTTTAAACAATTTAGTATCAATGAAATCATCATCTAAGGTCAGAAGTTTAAAACCAAAACTAAATGAACATTAAAAAGTATTACAAAGTATTACTATTTGGCATCATGTTTCCAAGGCAAAATTTTACCCAAACACTTGCCCATATTTTTAACATTATGTTCAGTTAAGTGTAACCAGCATCAAACGAAATGCCTACTGTTTTATTAATAACAATACTTTCAAGCTTTTATTGAACCTTTCTATAAAAAAATCAATATGCATTAATTATAATGTTTATTATTATTCCAAACTCAAAACAAGGTCATTATAACAAGTAGGTAATTTTTAGGTCATCCACAAGTGCCATATTTCAAAATCAAAAGCAGTTCAATATCTGAACTTTTTACGTTTGAAAGGTGAAATTATGTGTATCAATGAATTGCATTCAATTGATTCAATGTTAGAGGGATTATGTTACAGTTAAATAGAAAATGTGAGTTATAACATGCAAGAGATGAAATCAAATGAGTTATCATAGTACTTTGCTCTTCCCTCAAATATTAAATACTTTTTCATATATAGTAACAGTTTATTTAATAACACATAAATATTTGGGTCATATTAAAAACAATTGTCTGCCAAAATATTGTTATATCAAGAATTTCTGTTTCATTTTTAATCAGTGACACAATACAACTGGGAAGATTTACTTGCAAAAACATATACACTTTGCCTAGAGGGTAAAACTACTCAGACATATTAATTCAAAAAAGTGACCATACAATATGCGCTTTCATAAGATGGACCCGAAGCTTTTAATTTTGTTTTAAATTCAAATATGGGAAAAACATTTGTTTTCAGAAATCAAGATTTAAAATTAATAAACATTTACATCAATTTGAAATCATTAATTAATTATGATAAAGTTAAGTTGAGACAGACACACATTTGATCATGCGGAAACCTATGTGAATATGTTAATTTGGCACAACTTCTACCTTCAAGTGACCGAACAAACGAGGTAATTCTAACATGCTTTCCTTCCCCTAATAATTCAAGTCCGAAAAATACATTATGAAAAAACAATACAAGTTTTCGATATATAGGTACACATAAGGAATTAATTACATTTAAAAGTTAAATATACATTAATTATCAACATAATCAATTCATACATGTACAAAGAGGTAATATAAATATGGTTGCACTGAACTCTATATCTTAGACGTAGCAGAGGTCAGTTTTAGACAATTACCTTTTGCCCTGGTTTTGGATGATGGTCTGGATCCACCCTTTGAGCCAGGCCTAACTTGGCCATTTGAGATTGGGGGCAGGGGAGTTTTGGTACGTCGGATGTCCACAAAAGAACTCCATGTAATGTTTTCCTGGCCTTTGTCATGTACTTTCTGCAGGCAGTCAATCAGGTACTTGATGTGATCTGTGGGTCTGTGGTACATCAAGCCAGTCATAAGACTCTGAAAGTACCATGTAAACCATGAAACACTTTGTTAACTCTCTCATTCATTATTTCACATGGAAATAATTAAACAAAAGCTGTAAATAATTAAACTTAACTGCATGTACCTGACAATTCTGAAACACTCATCAAGTCATTATTTTTTAATTGATTTTTTAACTGTTCTGAAAAATGTGTCCACTAGGAATAACACAACAAGAAAAACTGATTTTACAAATCGCCAATGATCAACTTTTTAATCAAAGAATCAAATATTGCGAAGTACATGTAGCTGTTTCATTATATACAATATTGCACTTTACTTATTTGGACATATAAAGATTTTTTATATGGCATTTACCGGTAAACTGAACATTCATAAATAATTCAATTTCTTTAATGAATTAAACATGAGATAGCACTTAATTTGAAACATTGCTATAAGATTCCATTACATAATAGAGCATCTAAATCGAACTGGCTTCCCTTATTTAATATTATCTATTTTTCTAAGAAAACTTTCAATCCTAAGTCACATTTGTGGTAACGACCTACAGTAATGTTGTTGTCATAAATTGATTTCCCACTATATTAAACATGCATGAGTTGAACTACTTATCAACTTCAGGGAAAAAAACAACACCGGAAATCTCACCTCAAAAAGGCGAGGGATCTCTCGCCTTGAAAGATACGTTTTAGCGTCTTCCGTCGTCATCTTGCCACTACGGCACCTAACGAATACCTGTTCCTGGGCTGGAATTTTGCTTGATTGCTAAAAAACGTGCCACAAAATAGTTGACCCTGCAGTCTGACAACTTTTGTAGTTAAGGACAACAAACAAGCGCATGAACTTCCCAATATCAGGTCGAACAAATAGTTCCAAAATGAACCATTTCAAACTTATACGATTTTTATTAGATGAGTTTTATAAACTAAAACATCAGAGATACTTTCTATGAAATTTCATTTTTAATAATATTATTAGACTGGACTTAATCAAAAGAGCTTTTACATGGGAAAATGTGAATTATTGCGCCAGCAGCACGTCCTACTTTTTAAAATGGCTGCGCCCATGGCCGTCAAGAAAAATATGAATGCTTTTAAAATTATTGCGATAGGATGGTTGTCTATTCTTATGGCAACCTCATTTTCCAAGGTAATTCTTTATGACATATATCATTGAGATAAGATAACATCACTTATTTCACAAAAAAGACAAAAAATCCAAATATTCTTTTCCGGCGGGCACCTGTTGCTTTGTGAATTAGGTGGGTGGGGTATTATTTCTGAATCAACATTCCTTATTTGTCTTGGTAGTTTGGAGTTTTCCTTTGGTTTGAATTTGTTGTTTCCGTAATACTCAAGTGTTATTTTTACGCTAGAAATATTGTAATATTCAATGAAACATTACATTAAAGCCTGTGTGCATTCTTTGGCAGGAAATCAAGTTGACCAACTTGGGAATTTAAAGTATTATAAAGGTAAATACAAAGCAATAAATATCATATATCAGCCAGAATATGCTGTTGTCATTTGATTTTATCACTGACAACGTTGATAGATTTTAACACCCTCTAAACACAGACAACTGACCTCCTGATACTTGACTTTAGTAAGGCCTTCGACACCATGACGACTTCTATACAAGTTACAGCCCTACGGGATCTCCGTAGCCACAAACAGATGGATCAAGGCCTGATCCTCCAAATAATATGCCTTATTTATAGCAATCAGAATTTAAAAAATGAGCTAAGAAAACTTACATATGTTTTGATACATGATGCCAGAATCTCAATATCTTTCAATACCCTATTTCCAGGCAGTGGACATGGAAGATTTTTTCACTAGTGAGCATACTAACAACTGGGCTGTGCTTGTTGACACGTCGAGGTTCTGGTTCAACTACCGACATGTGGCAAATGTCCTCTCCATCTACAGAAGTGTGAAGAGACTCGGTATTCCTGACAGGTAGGGTACATGTGTATAAGCAGAATGTTTAACTCATTGACATTGGCTAAATTCATCTTAAAAAAACATTTTTTGTCAGTACGATAAGTTAAGTTGCTGAAATTATTTTAATTCCAACTATTTTTAACTTAATATACATAAAAATTTAGATGCATGGAAGTAAAACAGTAAGTTCTTTGTTATATGATGTTTATAACTATTGAATTTGATGCATCAAACGACATATGTTTTAGTAATAATAGTGTTTGTTTTACAGTCACATTATATTGATGGTAGCTGACGATATGGCCTGCAATCCAAGAAATCCAAGACCTGGTAACAACAATAAAAATATTCTTTAAATATCATTATTATATATAAATATTTTTGATAATTTTATCTAGAAACTTTAATTCTTAGAACTGATCCATGGCATAATGAAATTTACAAAACTTTTCTTATACACATGGATTGATGGACTTCTTATCAACATTCAATCAACGAAACTTTTCAGCCACTGTTTTCAACAATGCCAACGAGCAGATCAATGTGTATGGAGACGATGTGGAAGTGGATTACCGTGGTTACGAGGTCACTGTCGAGAACATTATCCGTGTTCTAACTGGGCGACTTCCTCCCAGCACCCCACGGTCTAAACGACTCCTGTCTGATGAAAATAGCAACATCTTGGTGTACATGACTGGTAAGGTTTTTACTGAACTCTGTTAACTAAAGTGTCAATTTTATAAACATACCGGTAATTGTTGTGTTTCAGAAGCTATTTGTACACAACATGTATAAAACTGGTTAATTCTTTGGTTTGGTCAAACTTAGCTGAAATATTTAATAATTGGTCAATATTTATTCAAATCTTGACTATTAACCAATTGAAGTACTTAAATTGGCAAACTACATTTGTAACAGAATTATAAACTGTGAACTACTAATCAAGGTTTTATACAATTGGATGCTCGGGTGGTTTCTTAGCACTTACAAATGGACAAAAATAATAATGGCAACAATATCTCTCTACACTGTACATCCATCAAAACTATTTATGCAATATCAGAAATAACTTGATACAACAGAACTGGTAGTCTACAGAAGAGGCATTAGGGTTATATTATAAAAGGTGAAGGGTCAAGGTTATTTTACAGGAATTACTGTGAAATCATTAATGTTCGTGGGGCATTAATGTTCGTGGTTTTCGTGGGTTGGGTGATCCACGAATTCAAGATCCCACGAAATATAAACCCTTTATTCACTTTTTCAATTGCCTTGTTACGTACATACTCTAGTATATTATTTACAGAGGTCGCAGTATACAGTGTTAAAACCTGTCTCACTGTATAACTTACGATCATTATTCTGTTAATATATTATAACTGCCTTTAACAAATAATGAACCAAATCAATTAAATGTGTTTTATGCAGCAAATGACAGTTATAAGCACGTGTTTAAACGTGTGCTGTTAATGAAAATCTCCAAGTTTACAAGATGTGCGTGATGAGTGTCCATACTCGATTTTTTTTATTTAATCAAATAATTAATCGATTACTAGTACATTGAAGGTTACTAAGCACCGAAGGTGACAATATATGCACCTTTTCGGTGTTTTCACAGTTTGCAAGATTCTTGATTGGCATTCAATGGCTTTCCCTATCTGTATTTATGATCAGAGTACATCTTCTTTTATTACCTTTATTCCCAATTAAATCGATAAGTGACATGGGTATATGCACTAATTGGCATGTTGTACCACATTAGCGAGTGTCATAAACCGAGTGACGTAGAAGACGGAAATCACGGGCCAGCGCGTGGATATTATGCAGACGATCTAGGACGATCGCATCTTCGATTTTTTTTTTAAAAAAATGAAAATCCACGAATTCAAGTACCCACGAATTTATTTTTTTTCGGCAATCCACGAAATTTCATGCCCACGAACATTAATGATTTCACAGTAGTATACAGACAGAATGTAACCCTGGTAAGAGCTACCTTGAATCATTAACATGTGCCAGTGTAAAGCATTGTCACATACGAGCCCAGCTTAAAGTCTCTTCTTGGACTACAGTTAGTACCTTAGTGATGAGGGGAGGGATTGAACCTATGACCCTTGGTTGACACTACGGTATCTTACCTTTAGACCACGGATACACCCCTCTACTGAAGAAACATTAATATTATATGAATAATATGATAACAGTTGATGGTTCAAGGGCATTCTTAACACTATTTGCTGTTGCAGGTCATGGTGGGGACGGGTTTCTCAAGTTCCAAGACGCAGAAGAGATTTCCAGTGTGGAACTGGCCGACGCCTTCGAGCAGATGTGGCAGAAAAGAAGGTACTATATTCTTTTTATTGTTGAACTTACTGGATAACTTTCTACATTTCTGCATGGTGACTATCATGCACTGCAGAATGTATTATATGAGACAAAGTTTTTGAAGATAAAAGATGTATTCTTAAAAAAAAGTATCCAGACTTGATATTGCAACAAGGCTAATATTATTTCATGTAGAATAACAGCAATATCATAACACCATTATTTTATGTAGAATATGGTAGCTACCAATATTATTGCATGTAGAATATGGTAATGAGGCAAACATCATGTAGAATATGATAATGAGGCCAACATTATGACATATGTAGAATATGGTAACAGGCCAACTTCATTACACATGGAATGTGGTAACAAGGCCAACATTATAACTATGACTACATGTTTGTTTTTTTACTGTAGGTACCATGAGGCATTCTTCATGATTGACACATGCCAGGCCGAGTCAATGTTCCAGAAGTTCTACTCTCCTAATATCCTTGCCGTGGCTAGCAGCAGGGTCGGGGAGGATTCCCTATCGGTATGTGTTCAATGTAGTAGGGTAGGGGAGGATTCCCTATCTGTATGTGGTCAATGTAGTAGGGTCAGGGAGGATTCCCTATCTGTATGTGGTCAATGTAGTAGGGTCAGGGAGGATACCCTATCTGTATGTGGTCAATGTAGCAGGGTCGGGGAGGATTCCCTATCGGTATGTGGTCAATGTAGTAGGATTGGGGAGGATTCCCTATGGGGATGTGGTCACTATAGCAGGGTCGGGGAGGATTCCCTATCAGAATGTGGTCAATGTAGCAGGGTTGGGGAGGTTTCCCTATCGGTATGTGGTCAATGTAGTAGGGTCGGGGATGATTCCCTATCAGTATGTGGTCGATGTAGTAGGGTCGGGGAGGATTCCCTATCAGTATGTGGTCAATGTAGTAGGTGAGCGGAGGATTCCCTATCAGTATGTGGTCAATGTAGCAGGGTTGGGGAGGATTCCCTATCAGTATGTGGTCAATGTAGCAGGGTTGGGGAGGATTCCCTATCAATATGTGGTCAATGTAGTAGGGTCGGGGAGGATTCCCTATCAGTATGTGGTCAATGTAGTAGGGTCGGGGATGATTCCCTATCAGTACCGTAAATGACTGGGTATAAGACGATATGGGGTATTAGACGCAGGGAAAAAAATCTGTGAAAAATCCGAGAAAAAAACTTTTAATCTATGTTTTTGGTTAAAAGACGCATAGAAAAAATGTCAAAATCGTCCGGCATTTTCAGCCACCATGTTTGTTGACAGTGACAAAAAAAAAAAATTCGTGAAAATGGCGATGGTTATCTTTAAAACCATACAACCATACTGTCGAGAATGAAAAGTTATGTGATGCAAAAAATATTTTGACAGTGCCCAACTTTGTTTTTTTATATGTAAGTTTGATTATTGTTTAATTCAATTTATTATTCAAAATAATATTGAATACCGTAATTCACAAGAGTTTGGACACCATAAATTAATTATTTTTTTCGCTCTCCGAATACATAGAAAATTATCATTTTTACATTTTATTTACATGTTTGTTTAACCTGCCTTTTTTCTTCATGTTTGGTTTTTACCACTTATTAATTTATCCGTAGTAATCAATGGTCATAAACTTATTTATTACGCCTATAAGTGTAAATCCTTCATGAAGTTAATTAAAACACCATTTTATACATGCACTGAACTGAATAAACACATTCTATTGGCTTCAGATTAAAGAGTCACACTGTGTGACGTCACATAACTTACAGTTATACCCACGAGGATCTCATGGGTAGCATGGACATTGCTATGCAAGTGTGGTACAAGTCTGAAAGCTTATTGGCAGATCATTTTACAAACATGCCATGTCGATGTTTTCTTAATCCCTTGATTGCCCTTGTTGTTTGTTTAATCCTCAAATAAATATATCACACTTCCTTTTCAACAGGCAATAAATCGTTTAGGATGGGTAGTAACTAATTAAATTGTCACAGTGGTGTATACGGTTAGGTAATCTAGCCAGGCATTGTAAAGATAAAAATCAATAATCTTCGTCTGTGAAACTTGGTAACTATGAAAGTTATGATTGATGTATTTGGGAAATAATTATGGGTGTCCAAATATTTAGAGTGTACGAACTCTTAGGTGAATTATCGTAACTTTAATCGAAAAATGTTTTTGTTGAAATTATAAACGTCTTACGATATACCGTATCCCGATCTTCAAGTGCCGTTTTAACCCGTATATACTCGATCAATATGACGCGAGTAACATCCCTTTCTACATGAATCTAAACAAACTCTCGGCTAGAAAAAAAGTTCAAAAAATTGTTACTGGGTATTATACGCAGGCATTTTTTTGCATCAAAATCTGAGGGAAAAAAGTGCGTCTAATACCCAGTCATTTACGGTATGTGTTCAATGTAGTAGGGTCCGGGAGGATTCCCTATCAGTATGTGGTCAATGAAGTAGGGTTGGGGAGGATTCCCTATCTGTATGTGTTCAATGTAGTAGGGTCGGGGAGGATTCCCTATCAGTATGTGTTCAATGTAGCAGGGTTGGGGAAGATTCCCTATCAGTATGTGGTCACTATAGCAGGGTCAGGGAGAGTTCCCTATTGGTATGTGGTCAATGTAGCAGGGTCGGGGAGGATTCCCTATCAGTATGTGGTCAATGTAGCAGGGTCAGGGAGGATTCCCTGTTGGTATGTGGTCAATGTAGCAGGGTCGGGGAAGATTCCCTATCAGTATGTGGTCAATGTAGCAGGGTCGGGGAGGATTCCCTATCAGTATGTGGTCAATGTAGTAGGGTCGGGGAGGATTCCCTATCAGTATGTGGTCACTGTAGTAGGATTGGGGAGGATTCCCTATGGGGATTTGGTCACTATAGCAGGGTCGGGGAGGATTCCCTATCAGAATGTGGTCAATGTAGCAGGGTCGGGGAGGTTTCCCTATCGGTATGAGGTCAATGTAGTAGGGTCAGGGAGGATTCCCTATCAGTATGTGGTCAATGTAGTAGGGTCGGGGAGGTTTCCCTATCGGTATGAGGTCAATGTAGTAGGGTCAGGGAGGATTCCCTATCAGTATGTGGTCAATGTAGCAGGGTCGGGGAGGATTCCCTATCAGTATATGGTCAATGTAGTAGGGTCAGGGAGGATTCCCTATCAGTATATGGTCAATGTAGTAGGGTCGGGGAGGATTCCCTATCAGTATATGGTCCATGTAGTAGGGTCGGGGAGGATTCCCTATTGGTATGTGTTCAATGTAGCAGGGTATGGGAGGATTCCCTATTGGTATGTGGTCAATGTAGCAGGGTCAGGGAGGATTCCCTATTGGTATGTGGTCAATGTAGCAGGGTCGGGGAGGATTCCCTATTGGTATGTGGTCAATGTAGTAGGGTTGGGGAGGATTCCCTATTGGTATGTGGTCAATGTAGCAGGGTCGGGGAGGATTCCCTATTGGTATGTGGTCAATGTAGTAGGGTCGGGGAGGATTCCCTATTGGTATGTGGTCAATGTAGTAGGGTTGGGGAGGATTCCCTATTGGTATGTGGTCAATGTAGCAGGGTCGGGGAGGATTCCCTATTGGTATGTGGTCAATGTAGTAGGGTCGGGGAGGATTCCCTATTGGTATGTGGTCAATGTAGTAGGGTCGGGGAGGATTCCCTATTGGTATGTGGTCAATGTAGTAGGGTCGGGGAGGATTCCCTATTGGTATGTGGTCAATGTAGCAGGGTCGGGGAGGATTCCCTATCTGTATATGTGGTCAATGTAGTAGGGTTGGGGAGGATTCCCTATCTGTATGTGGTCAATGTAGCAGGGTTGGGGAGGATTCCCTATCAGTATGTGGTCAATGTAGTAGGGTTGGGGAGGATTCCCTATTGGTATGTGGTCAATGTAGCAGGGTCGGGGAGGATTCCCTATTGGTATGTGGTCAATGTAGCAGGGTCAGGGAGGATTCCCTATTGGTATGTGGTCAATGTAGTAGGGTCAGGGAGGATTCCCTATCAGTATGTGGTCAATGAAGTAGGGTTGGGGAGGATTCCCTATCTGTATGTGTTCAATGTAGTAGGGTCGGGGAGGATTCCCTATCAGTATGTGTTCAATGTAGCAGGGTTGGGGAAGATTCCCTATCAGTATGTGGTCACTATAGCAGGGTCAGGGAGAGTTCCCTATTGGTATGTGGTCAATGTAGCAGGGTCGGGGAGGATTCCCTATCAGTATGTGGTCAATGTAGCAGGGTCAGGGAGGATTCCCTGTTGGTATGTGGTCAATGTAGCAGGGTCGGGGAAGATTCCCTATCAGTATGTGGTCAATGTAGCAGGGTCGGGGAGGATTCCCTATCAGTATGTGGTCAATGTAGTAGGGTCGGGGAGGATTCCCTATCAGTATGTGGTCACTGTAGTAGGATTGGGGAGGATTCCCTATGGGGATTTGGTCACTATAGCAGGGTCGGGGAGGATTCCCTATCAGAATGTGGTCAATGTAGCAGGGTTGGGGAGGTTTCCCTATCGGTATGAGGTCAATGTAGTAGGGTCAGGGAGGATTCCCTATCAGTATGTGGTCAATGTAGTAGGGTCGGGGAGGTTTCCCTATCGGTATGAGGTCAATGTAGTAGGGTCAGGGAGGATTCCCTATTAGTATGTGGTCAATGTAGCAGGGTCGGGGAGGATTCCCTATCAGTATAT
This sequence comes from Mya arenaria, assembly GCF_026914265.1. Classification (NCBI taxonomy): domain Eukaryota; kingdom Metazoa; phylum Mollusca; class Bivalvia; order Myida; family Myidae; genus Mya; species Mya arenaria. Next base: position 41,431,844 of record NC_069138.1, on the reverse strand, counting down.
GGTCAATGTAGTAGGGTGGGGGAGGATTCCCTATCAGTATATGGTCAATGTAGTAGGGTCGGGGAGGATTCCCTATCAGTATATGGTCCATGTAGTAGGGTCGGGGAGGATTCCCTATTGGTATGTGTTCAATGTAGCAGGGTATGGGAGGATTCCCTATTGGTATGTGGTCAATGTAGCAGGGTCAGGGAGGATTCCCTATTGGTATGTGGTCAATGTAGCAGGGTCGGGGAGGATTCCCTATTGGTATGTGGTAAATGTAGTAGGGTTGGGGAGGATTCCCGATTGGTATGTGGTCAATGTAGCAGGGTCGGGGAGGATTCCCTATTGGTATGTGGTCAATGTAGTAGGGTCGGGGAGGATTCCCTATTGGTATGTGGTCAATGTAGTAGGGTTGGGGAGGATTCCTTATTGGTATGTGGTCAATGTAGTAGGGTCGGGGAGGATTCCCTATTGGTATGTGGTCAATGTAGTAGGGTCGGGGAAGATTCCCTATTGGTATGTGGTCAATGTAGCAGGGTCGGGGAGGATTCCCTATCTGTATGTGGTCAATGTAGTAGGGTTGGGGAGGATTCCCTATTGGTATGTGGTCAATGTAGCAGGGTTGGGGAGGATTCCCTATCAGTATATGGTCCATGTAGTAGGGTTGGGGAGGATTCCCTATTGGTATGTGTTCAATGTAGCAGGGTATGGGAGGATTCCCTATTGGTATGTGGTCAATGTAGCAGGGTCAGGGAGGATTCCCTATTGGTATGTGGTCAATGTAGCAGGGTCGGGGAGGATTCCCTATTGGTATGTGGTAAATGTAGTAGGGTTGGGGAGGATTCCCGATTGGTATGTGGTCAATGTAGCAGGGTCGGGGAGGATTCCCTATTGGTATGTGGTCAATGTAGTAGGGTCGGGGAGGATTCCCTATTGGTATGTGGTCAATGTAGTAGGGTTGGGGAGGATTCCCTATTGGTATGTGGTCAATGTAGTAGGGTCGGGGAAGATTCCCTATTGGTATGTGGTCAATGTAGCAGGGTCGGGGAGGATTCCCTATCTGTATGTGGTCAATGTAGTAGGGTTGGGGAGGATTCCCTATTGGTATGTGGTCAATGTAGCAGGGTTGGGGAGGATTCCCTATCAGTATGTGGTCAATGTAGTAGGGTTGGGGAGGATTCCCTATTGGTATGTGGTCAATGTAGCAGGGTCGGGGAGGATTCCCTATTGGTATGTGGTCAATGTAGCAGGGTCAGGGAGGATTCCCTATTGGTATGTGGTCAATGTAGTAGGGTCGGGGAGGATTCCCTATCAGTATGTGGTCAATGTAGCAGGGTCGGGGAGGATTCCCTATTGGTATGTGGTCAATGTAGAAGAGTCAGGGAGGATTCCCTATCAGTATGTGGTCAATGTAGCAGGGTCGGGGAGGATTCCCTATTGGTATGTGGTCAATGTAGCAGGGTCAGGGAGGATTCCCTATTGGTATGTGGTCAATGTAGTAGGGTCGGGGAGGATTCCCTATCAGTATGTGGTCAATGTAGCAGGGTTGGGGAGGATTCCCTATTGGTATGTGGTCAATGTAGTAGGGTCAGGGAGGATTCCCTATCAGTATGTGGTCAATGTAGCAGGGTTGGGGAGGATTCCCTATTGGTATGTGGTCAATGTAGTAGGGTCAGGGAGGATTCCCTATCAGTATGTGGTCAATGTAGCAGGGTCGGGGAGGATTCCCTATTTGTATGTGGTCAATGTAGCAGGGTCGGGGAGGATTCCCTATTGGTATGTGGTCAATGTAGCAGGGTCGGGGAGGATTCCTTATTGGTATGTGGTCAATGTAGTAGGGTCAGGGAGGATTCCCTATTGGTATGTGGTCAATGTAGTAGGGTCAGGGAGGATTCCCTATCAGTATGTGGTCAATGTAGCAGGGTCGGGGAGGATTCCCTATTGGTATGTGGTCAATGTAGTAGGGTTGGGGAGGATTCCCTATTGGTATGTGGTCAATGTAGCAGGGTCGGGGAGGATTCCCTATTGGTATGTGGTCAATGTAGTAGGGTCGGGGAGGATTCCCTATCAGTATGTGGTCAATGTAGTAGGTGAGCGGAGGATTCCCTATCAGTATGTGGTCAATGTAGCAGGGTTGGGGAGGATTCCCTATCAGTATGTGGTCGATGTAGTAGGGTCAGGGAGGATTCCCTATCAGTATGTGGTCAATGTAGCAGGGTTGGGGAGGATTCCCTATCAGTATGTGGTCAATGTAGTAGGGTCAGGGAGGATTCCCTATCTGTATGTGGTCAATGTAGCAGGGTTAGGGAAGATTCCCTTTCTGTATGTGGTCGATGTAGTAGGGTCGGGGAGGATTACCTATCAGTATGTGGTCAATGTAGCAGGGTTGGGGAAGATTCCCTTTCTGTATGTGGTCAATGTAGTAGGGTTGGGGAGGATTCCCTATCTGTATGTGGTCAATGTAGTAGGGTCAGGGAGGATTCCCTATCAGTATGTGGTCAATGTAGCAGGGTTGGGGAAGATTCCCTATCTGTATGTGGTCGATGTAGTAGGGTCGGGGAGGATTCCCTATCAGTTTGTGGTCAATGTAGTATGGTCAGGGAGGATTCCCTATCAGTATGTGGTCAATGTAGCAGGGTTGGGGAGGATTCCCTATCAGTATGTGGTTAATGTATTAGGGTCGTGGAGGATTCCCTATCAGTATGTGGTCAATGTAGCAGGGTCGGGGAGGATTCCCTGTCAGTATGTGGTCAATGTAGTAGGGTCAGGGAGGATTCCCTATCTGTATGTGGTCAATGTAGCAGGGTTGGGGAAGATTCCCTTTCTATATGTGGTCGATGTAGTAGGGTCGGGGAGGATTACCTATCAGTATGTGGTCAATGTAGCAGGGTTGGGGAAGATTCCCTCTCTGTATGTGGTCAATGTAGTAGGGTTGGGGAGGATTCCCTATCTGTATGTGGTCAATGTAGTACGGTCAGGGAGGATTCCCTATCAGTATGTGGTCAATGTAGCATGGTTGGGGAAGATTCCCTATCTGTATGTGGTCGATGTAGTAGGGTCAGGGAGGATTCCGTATCTGTATGTGGTCAATGTAGCAGGGTCGGGGAGGATTTCCTATCTGTATGTGGTCACTGTAGTAGGGTTGGGGAGGATTCCCTATCTGTATGTGGTCAATGTAGTAGGGTCAGGGAGGATTCCCTATCAGTATGTGGTCAATGTAGCAGGGTTGGGGAAGATTCCCTATCTGTATGTGGTCGATGTAGTAGGGTCAGGGAGGATTCCCTATCAGTATGTGGTCGATGTAGTAGGGTCAGGGAGGATTCCCTATCAGTATGTGGTCAATGTAGCAGGGTCGGGGAGGATTCCCTATCTGTATGTGGTCAATGTAGTAGGGTCGGGGAGGATTCCCTATTGGTATGTGTTCAATGTAGCAGGGTATGGGAGGATTCCCTATCAGTATGTGGTCAATGTAGCAGGGTTGGGGAGGATTCCCTATCAGTATGTGGTCAATGTAGCAGGGTTGGGGAGGATTCCCTATCAGTATGTGGTCAATGTAGCAGGGTTGGGGAGGATTCCCTATCAGTATGTGGTCAATGTAGCAGGGTCCGGGAGGATTCCCTATCAGTATGTGGTCAATGTAGCAGGGTATGGGAGGATTTCCTATTGGTATGTGTTCAATGTAGCAGGGTTGGGGAGGATTCCCTATCAGTATGTGGTCAATGTAGCAGGGTTGGGGAGGATTCCCTATCAGTATGTGGTCAATGTAGCAGGGTTGGGGAGGATTCCCTATCAGTATGTGGTCAATGTAGCAGGGTTGAGGAGGATTCCCTATCAGTATGTGGTCAATGTAGCAGGGTCGGGGAGGATTCCCTATCAGTATGTGGTCAATGTAGCAGGGTATGGGAGGATTCCCTATCAGTATGTGGTCAATGTAGTAGGGTCGGGGAGGATTCCCTATCAGTATGTGGTCAATGTAGCAGGGTATGGGAGGATTCCCTATCAGTATGTGGTCAATGTAGTAGAGTTCGGGAGGATTCCCTATCAGTTTGAGGTCAATGTAGTAGGGTCAGGGAGGATTCCCTATCAGTATGTGGTCAATGTAGCAGGGTCAGGGAGGATTCCCTATCAGTATGTGGTCAATGTAGTAGGGTCGGGGAGGATTCCCTATTGGTACGTGTTCAATGTAGTAGGGTTGGGGAGGATTCCCTATCAGTATGTGGTCAATGTAGCAGGGTTGGGGAAGATTCCCTATCTGTATGTGGTCGATGTAGTAGGGTCAGGGAGGATTCCCTATCAGTATGTGGTCAATGTAGCAGGGTTGGGGAAGATTCCCTATCTGTATGTGGTCGATGTAGTAGGGTCGGGGAGGATTCCCTATCAGTTTGTGGTCAATGTAGTAGGGTAGGGGAGGATTCCCTATCAGTATGTGGTCAATGTAGCAGGGTCGGGGAGGATTCCCTATCAGTATGTTGTTAATGTAGTAGGGTCGGGGAGGATTCCCTATCAGTATGTGGTCAATGTAGCAGGGTCGGGGAGGATTCCCTATCAGTATATGGTCACTATAGCAGGGTCGGGGAGGATTCCCTTTCAGTATGTGGTCACTAGAGCAGGGTCGGGAGGATTCCCTATCAGTATGTGGTCAATGTAGTAGGGTTGGGGAGGATTCCCTATCTGTATGTGGTCAATGTAGCAGGGTCGGGGAGGATTGCCTATCAGTATGTGGTCAATGTAGCAGGGTTGGGGAGGATTCCCTATCGGTATGTGGTCAATGTAGCAGGGTCGGGGAGGATTCCCTATCAGTATGTGGTCAATGTAGTAGGGTTGGGGAGGATTCCCTATTGGTATGTGGTCAATGTAGCAGGGTCGGGGAGGATTCCCTATTGGTATGTGGTCAATGTAGTAGGGTCGGGGAGGATTCCCTATCAGTATGTGGTCAATGTAGTAGGTGAGCTGAGGATTCCCTATCAGTATGTGGTCAATGTAGCAGGGTTGGGGAGGATTCCCTATCAGTATGTGGTCGATGTAGTAGGGTCAGGGAGGATTCCCTATCAGTATGTGGTCAATGTAGCAGGGTTGGGGAGGATTCCCTATCAGTATGTGGTCAATGTAGTAGGGTCAGGGAGGATTCCCTATCTGTATGTGGTCAATGTAGCAGGGTTGGGGAAGATTCCCTTTCTGTATGTGGTCGATGTAGTAGGGTCGGGGAGGATTACCTATCAGTATGTGGTCAATGTAGCAGGGTTGGGGAAGATTCCCTTTCTGTATGTGGTCAATGTAGTAGGGTTGGGGAGGATTCCCTATCTGTATGTGGTCAATGTAGTAGGGTCAGGGAGGATTCCCTATCAGTATGTGGTCAATGTAGCAGGGTTGGGGAAGATTCCCTATCTGTATGTGGTCGATGTAGTAGGGTCGGGGAGGATTCCCTATCAGTTTGTGGTCAATGTAGTATGGTCAGGGAGGATTCCCTATCAGTATGTGGTCAATGTAGCAGGGTTGGGGAGGATTCCCTATCAGTATGTGGTTAATGTATTAGGGTCGGGGAGGATTCCCTATCAGTATGTGGTCAATGTAGCAGGGTCGGGGAGGATTCCCTGTCAGTATGTGGTCAATGTAGTAGGGTCAGGGAGGATTCCCTATCTGTATGTGGTCAATGTAGCAGGGTTGGGGAAGATTCCCTTTCTATATGTGGTCGATGTAGTAGGGTCGGGGAGGATTACCTATCAGTATGTGGTCAATGTAGCAGGGTTGGGGAAGATTCCCTCTCTGTATGTGGTCAATGTAGTAGGGTTGGGGAGGATTCCCTATCTGTATGTGGTCAATGTAGTAGGGTCAGGGAGGATTCCCTATCAGTATGTGGTCAATGTAGCATGGTTGGGGAAGATTCCCTATCTGTATGTGGTCGATGTAGTAGGGTCAGGGAGGATTCCGTATCTGTATGTGTTCAATGTAGCAGGGTCGGGGAGGATTTCCTATCTGTATGTGGTCACTGTAGTAGGGTTGGGGAGGATTCCCTATCTGTATGTGGTCAATGTAGTAGGGTCAGGGAGGATTCCCTATCAGTATGTGGTCAATGTAGCAGGGTTGGGGAAGATTCCCTATCTGTATGTGGTCGATGTAGTAGGGTCAGGGAGGATTCCCTATCAGTATGTGGTCAATGTAGTAGGGTCAGGGAGGATTCCCTATCAGTATGTGGTCAATGTAGCAGGGTCGGGGAGGATTCCCTATCTGTATGTGGTCAATGTAGTAGGGTCGGGGAGGATTCCCTATTGGTATGTGTTCAATGTAGCAGGGTATGGGAGGATTCCCTATCAGTATGTGGTCAATGTAGCAGGGTTGGGGAGGATTCCCTATCAGTATGTGGTCAATGTAGCAGGGTTGGGGAGGATTCCCTATCAGTATGTGGTCAATGTAGCAGGGTTGGGGAGGATTCCCTATCAGTATGTGGTCAATGTAGCAGGGTCCGGGAGGATTCCCTATCAGTATGTGGTCAATGTAGCAGGGTATGGGAGGATTCCCTATTGGTATGTGTTCAATGTAGCAGGGTTGGGGAGGATTCCCTATCAGTATGTGGTCAATGTAGCAGGGTTGGGGAGGATTCCCTATCAGTATGTGGTCAATGTAGCAGGGTTGGGGAGGATTCCCTATCAGTATGTGGTCAATGTAGCAGGGTCGGGGAGGATTCCCTATCAGTATGTGGTCAATGTAGCAGGGTCGGGGAGGATTCCCTATCAGTATGTGGTCAATGTAGCAGGGTATGGGAGGATTCCCTATCAGTATGTGGTCAATGTAGTAGGGTCGGGGAGGATTCCCTATCAGTATGTGGTCAATGTAGCAGGGTATGGGAGGATTCCCTATCAGTATGTGGTCAATGTAGTAGAGTTCGGGAGGATTCCCTATCAGTTTGAGGTCAATGTAGTAGGGTCAGGGAGGATTCCCTATCAGTATGTGGTCAATGTAGCAGGGTCAGGGAGGATTCCCTATCAGTATGTGGTCAATGTAGTAGGGTCGGGGAGGATTCCCTATTGGTACGTGTTCAATGTAGTAGGGTTGGGGAGGATTCCCTATCAGTATGTGGTCAATGTAGCAGGGTTGGGGAAGATTCCCTATCTGTATGTGGTCGATGTAGTAGGGTCAGGGAGGATTCCCTATCAGTATGTGGTCAATGTAGCAGGGTTGGGGAAGATTCCCTATCTGTATGTGGTCGATGTAGTAGGGTCGGGGAGGATTCCCTATCAGTTTGTGGTCAATGTAGTAGGGTCAGGGAGGATTCCCTATCAGTATGTGGTCAATGTAGCAGGGTCGGGGAGGATTCCCTATCAGTATGTTGTTAATGTAGTAGGGTCGGGGAGGATTCCCTATCAGTATGTGGTCAATGTAGCAGGGTCGGGGAGGATTCCCTATCAGTATATGGTCACTATAGCAGGGTCGGGGAGGATTCCCTTTCAGTATGTGGTCACTAGAGCAGGGTCGGGAGGATTCCCTATCAGTATGTGGTCAATGTAGTAGGGTTGGGGAGGATTCCCTATCTGTATGTGGTCAATGTAGCAGGGTCGGGGAGGATTGCCTATCAGTATGTGGTCAATGTAGCAGGGTTGAGGAGGATTCCCTATCGGTATGTGGTCAATGTAGCAGGGTCGGGGAGGATTCCCTATCAGTATGTGGTCAATGTAATAGGGTCGGGGAGCATTCCCTATCAGTATGTGGTCAATGAAGCAGGGTCGGGGAGGATTCCCTATCAGTATGTGGTCAATGTAGCAGGGTATGGGAGGATTCCCTGTCTGTGTGTGGTGAATGTAGTAGGTGAGGGGAATATCCCTTTCGGTATGTGGTCAATGTAGTAGGGTCAGGGAGGTTTCCCTATCGGTGAAACTTGGTATGAAGAAAGAAGGCCATAAGACAATTATGCACATATAAATCGTTGTTAGTCTGGCAACAACAAAACTGGTAGGGGATTATTGTATTGCTAGGGATACACTGGGCTTTTGTTAGCTAAACTCTCCTACTGTGTTCTGTGGCAGTGTTTGAGGGGACTTAATCGGTAAGTGATTAATGCACTAGTATAAACAGTTGAAAGAGGGGAGGTGAAAGGTTAACATGCTTTCCCAACATCCAGGCCATGTCTAGCAGCAGAGTGGAAGAGGGCTGTATATTTCATCTTCTGAAACATGCATTAAGGTAGTCATGTGGAGTCAGTTAGATCCTATTATGAGCTGTTTGCAGAACTGAATTCTTATGGAGCCTTATTTCAGTAAATTTACTCCACCTTTAGAAAACGGGGAATTTTCAGGCTTGTGGTTATTTCAACCACCGCCATGCTCTGATCAAGTCATTTTCTAATCACTCATTATATTGTATTTTTGTGTTTTCAGCACCATGTTGACCCTTCAATCGGAGTGTACGTGATAGACAGGTACACATACTACGCCCTTGAGTTCCTGGAGAGGGTTGAACCAAACAGTAAGAAAACCATGGGACAATTTGTAAGTAGGTTAAGGACAATCATGGATTAGTTAAGGGCTATTCCAGTTAAACATATAACCTACGGGGGAATGCATTTAAGAAAATTTACAATTTTGGAGTTCATATTACCTAAAAAGACACCCACCCATATTATATGAAGATAATTGCCTTCCCCCGTGGGTTGTATGTTTTACTGGAATAGCCCTAAGGGGATTCAAGAATTTGTTGGCAATAATAAAATTAAAAAATATTCTTTTGCTTTCTCTTATTAACAATAGATACACAGTACAACAGAGTTTTGTAAACCCCAGCCTTTAATTATTCAATTTTCAATAATGTAACTAATGCTTTGTAGAGCTTGATTTGTGATTTTTTCAGTATTTATTGTCTGTTTGTGGTATGTCAATGTCATTAAAATGAGCCTTTTGTACACATTACAGACAAAATTATTAATTTCGATGTCTGTCCCAATAAAACAAGAATGAGTATGTATTTAAATTTAGATATTTTACTAACTTGTGTGTTTCATTCTAGCTACAAGTGTGCCCCAAGAGCCAGTGTGTATCAACCGTGTCATATCGTACCGATCTATTCCGCCGTGACCCGTCGAAAGTCCTTCTTACAGACTTCTTTGGAAGTGTGAGAAATGTGGAACTACTTACAGAAACCATGGACTTCAGCAATGTCACAATGCCACAGACTTGCAGGTAGGGAAATTGTTGGGATTTTAGATTATCATTATGTATATTTATTTGTTTAGAGATGTCTTTCCTTTACCAGGTAATACTGACTGGTAATCTTAAGTTTTTCATGTTTCTGTACAATTGTCCTGAATTATCTGTGGATATGTTGCTTATTTCAGCTCATTCAAGTTTAAGTTTTCTGCATTAAGTAAAATTTTATGATGTGATTGACTGTAAGACGGTATTATTTGGATTCAGGAAGATTTTTTTCCATCACAACATCGCTTTTTACTTCAAAACTTGATCTAAGTGCATTTCTTATCAATGTTTGTGTTCTCCGTAAGTTCCCCATGTTCATGTATATATTTCTGTTTTCACCCATCTAGCAAAGAAAGCTGTGGATCCCAAGCCAATCAAGAGTCCAGCCGACCCCTCAAGTACGCGGAACAGTTCCCGATGCCCACCTGATGTCCACAGGACCACTTTACTTTAGATTTTAATCAGATGGTGTAATCCAATGACAAGCTCAAACTGTGCGTTCTCTCATGTGCTTAAAATTAAATGTTCTTAAAATACTATACATGAACAGATGGACCGGAGTTATACTTCACAATGTCCGCATTATGTTACCTGGTAGAGGACAACAGCTTTTTGTATAAAACTGCTTAAGTCTTTGGTTTGGTTAAAGTTGGCCAAAGTATTTACTGATTGGTCAATTATTAAATTATCTGAAAATAATATTGCAAACAAGCCTAAAGATAACATGTGAACAACTTATTCATTTTTTTATAATTGGCTCCAGATTGAGAGTTAAGATTTATTATTTATATGGTCGGATTATGGTAAACCATGTGCTCAAAATCGTATGTTTGGTCTCTGGCTTTGTCACAAATTCTTATAGTAAAATCAAAATACATTATTGAGGATCATTGTCAGTGCATGTAATTTCCCATTTGTTGTGACGCTTCACAGAATTTATGGCCCGGAGTAAGGTGCTTTAGTATGTTAATGATTTTAATAATGATTTTGCACCTAAAACCAAGGGAATCTCTTCTGTCTTGATAACAGATACTGAGAATTAAAATTGATTCATGCGTTGGACAATGATATGTCATAGTTGAGAACCATTTTGTTTCTTTATTTCTACCGGTAGCTAATTGTTATGAAAAAAACACCTGATATGTGACAGATTGCCTTACTTTATGCGTTATAATACATAGACATATTATCTTTATAGAATCGTTTATGTGTTTAAAAAAATGATGCTGTTGTGCACTTTTGATCAAACTTTATTATTTTCTATGTTGTTGGTGATTTTTTTAATTACTTGTGAATGATATTTAGTGTATTAGAAATATTTTATCTTGTATGAACAGTAATAGTCCAGTCAGATCGTCACAAGAATGCATCAGACATTGGGAAAAGCATGACACTTGGAACACATGTAATTAGACCAATCGTAAACATTTGTTGACCAAGAACTAGTTTGTGTCTGTCAATATGGCTAAATGCTGACCATCTTGGAAAATGCGTATGGCATTATTTTGAAGTTCAACTTATCCATTATTACTGTATTTTCATTCCAAATTTGTTTAAATGATTATATTTATTACAGTTCTTTTTTCCATAAGCCACATAACATTTTATAAGTGTGCAATATTTTGAAAATAAATGAACTCTTGTAGTCTGTATATTGTGTTTTACTAACTGGAACCCAGGAATGTTATGCTTGATGGAATAATTATTATATTCGTGTAGAAATTGCACTGTCGGTCTCTTAGTCAGTCCTTACTTAATACTTGACAGCATTGTAGGGCTTGATGTGAATGTGTTGTGCATGTAAATTGTGCTGTCATCTCGAAGGTCAAGGTCACAGTTAGGGGTCAATATTGCCTGTAACTATTACCGGAATGTCGATAACAATTCAAGGAATCGCAGCGTGCGATGCATAGCTGGTTATAGGCCCAGCCTTACCGACTCCGAATGAATTTCTTATCATGGAAAGGTGTGTACAATCTATTCACTCAGCTCAAAGGTCAATGTCATACTGGGGAGGCTAGTGTCGCTTAATTTGCATTTTATAGAAGCTCTATGTTCCGGTCATAACTATGTTGCTGTTTATTAGATTTCATTAAAAATTCACAAACTTGTATAATATTACCGCATAATATCTAAGTCTCGATGGCAAAGCTCAAGGTCAACTTCAAAGTCAAAATTGCGCACAATCAGCAGTGTTTCATTTCTCGCCAGATCTTGGTAGCTTATATAATATTTCAGTCAAACTGAAGAACATAAGTGTAGAGTACCATTGGAGGATATGGTCTGAGTAAAATTATAGCTCCCATTTCAAAGGTCAAGGTAAAACTTGAAATACAGTGTTGCCCAATAATGAGTTCATAGCAATATTTTTTGTCACAGCTACAGCCTTATAGCAGGGATTTCGGTCAAACCTGTATTCAAAATTTATTTTATTTACATATTTTATTATCCATCTTCATTCTTGGCTTAATTTTCGGAATTAAGGCGACTGTCTGTCATTGACATTATTATATATGTATAAAGTGATCGTACTAAACACGTTATAATGGTGTGTTTTTCTTCCAAATTTTATTAAACGTTATCAATTCAAAACATTGGCAATACGTAGAGTCAAAAACACTAAAAATTAATAAATGTCGCTTCGTTCTCCCCTTGTTACTCTACTTATCTCAGTGACGTCATCTTTAGCTGCGCTCTTGTTATGAGAACGCCATATCTTTGCAGAATCTCTGACGATATCATTGACACCTAACTGGCCATCTGCGACGTCACTTGATGGGTTTTCATTATCATTTTTAGCATGCGCTGACCCATTTTTCTTCGCTCGGAAAATCCTGGGTTTACCACTGCCATTTCTGCTTTCCAGCGAGGTATATCCAGTGAATTTATAAACCGCTTTCGGGTTGCATTTAATTGACGTCAAAATATGCCCAAGTTTCTCAAGCGCCCTTCCTTGCTTTGTCTTAGAAATATGGTAGGTATCCAGCAGATTTTGACGTGGCAGGTAAAAGCAAGGCAAGAAATTGTGTTTGAGCCCCTCACAGAGAGTCTGCATAGTGGTGAACATCCATTGGTCTTTGGTGCGCATGACATCAATGTGTTTCTGGGAGACAGAGAAGAGCGTGCTCACGAGGATGTCGTTGTTAAGGACGCTCAGCTCCGGGTTCTCCTCGCGCAGCAGGCTGACGAGCACGAGCACGTGACGGAAATCGAGGCCCCGGCAGTACTTGTCGATAATGGCGTACACGTGATACTCGGTGAAGCTCAGATTCATTTTCCATGATAGGCCGTCCTTGGGCATACAGCGAGTGATGGGGCTGTTGTTCTGTTCAATCTGTAACAAAAAGGCTCATTTTATCCGAAAAACAACGGTGACAAATTGACTGCAATAGTTCTTTTAGTTTTCTGAACTTTAAACAGTGTTTTGCTTTACATGCAAGACCAAAATCCCATCTGACCTTTGGGTCGAGGAAAGCGACGTGCTTTCCGTTTTCCATGTCCTCGTGCACTAGTTGCCGGAAGCGCTTCTGGCCCTGGATGTAGCCCCCGAAACACGGGATAGGGGCCGCCAACTTGAGGGACGTGGGCAGCCTGTCCATCACGTATACTGGGTAGATGTTGATTGATAACACGCTGGAAACAACAGGGCTCAGTGTTGTGATATCGGCAGGCATAGAGAATTATACATGTGTTATTAAAACAATTACAATTACACATCAAAAACATTAAAAGGACGGTATTGTCAACAGTTACTCATGTCAGTGAATAAATTCATATTTATATTTTCTTTTACATTGAAACTGGTATTTTACGCAGTGTACTTAAAAACTGTTTAGCCATGCATGTTAAGGGTTCAATGTTAGAACTGAAACGTATTCAATTATCAATAAGCCATTTTCAAAGACCTGCAGCCACTGATTATTAGTGGCGGTGAACCTACGCGTAGATATACATGTAACTGAAATGTTAATGTAGCTGGTATGCCATACGACTACCCACCACACGTGCAGCTGTTCACCGTTGAACTCGGTGACGGTAGCGTTTAACGTCGCCGTGCCGTCATCCCCCACCGCGCACGCCAGTTTGTCAACGTTATGGTTCTCCGACAACACAACCGGAACCGTGTCCGCCAAGCCTGCAACACGCATGCGGAGTTATGAGAAACAAGAGAATATTTATTTATAGAGAGAGAGATCAGGGTCTGATTTCACGAAGAAAACCTAAGTCACACAACAAAGCAAAGACTTCGGTCGCCTGATTAAACTTAATACTGTCTAATCGGATTAAATTTTTCCCAAGTTTTACGTGAAACTGATTCCAGATGACTGGTTTTACGAAAGTAATATTTCCCTCTTACAAGTACATACATTGAGCATTGCATTATTGACAAACATTATCCTAGGAACGATTTCGGGCCCTGGACACATTTTCAACAGTATTATTGCACTGTTTCAAATCCTTCCTATGTACAAAGTTCTATAGGATTCTTGATAAATTGCTCCCTGTTTTACAACTTTTTATTCGAGTTATCTTATTTACAGCTCGTACAGATTTTGCAATGCCCCCTGTTTTATAACTCATTGTTCAACTTATGCTATATACAGCTGACCCACACAGCTCATAACTCTTTGCTCCACTTATCATAAATCCATCTGGCTCTTAGAAGTGCCCCCTGATTCAAAACTCTGCTTCACTTATCGTGGTTCCAGCTGGCTCATACTTTGAAATGCGCCCTGTTTCACAACTCCTTGCTCAATATATCTTATTTCCAGCTGGCTCATACTATGAAATGCCCCCTGTTTCACAATTCCTTGCTCAATATATTTTATTTCCAGCTGGCTCATACTTTGAAATGGCCCCTTTTTCACAACTAGTTGCTTAACTTATCTTATTTCAAGCTGGCTGCCATCTTTTTCACAACTCTGATCCACTTTTCGTAATTTCATCTGTCTCAGACTTTGAAGTCATTTTCTTGTCATCAGTTTCCAAAATTTGAATTAGAAATACGAATTTCACATTCATGGTCTCAGTAAAGTTAAAGCCGTTTTACCTTTGTTGAACCACTTGAGAATGGCCCTTGGCCCCAGACAGCCGCTTACGTCAATGAAGTCCTCCCATTGGCTGGCTACCAGATTCCGCTCCTGGCGTGATAGATTATCGTTTAGCTGAATGAGGCACCGATGCTGGGCCATCTCGTCAAGGGGCCGCTGGACAACCTGGTTAAGAAAAGTTCCTTAAACACCATTTTTAAAGGTGCATATGTTTTTGATAAGTCATTGAATGTTAACTTTTAGCTGGATAAGCCATCTCGTCAAGGGAGACAATAATAATGAAATAATGAAACAAAATTATTTAAAAACTCATCCAGCCTCATCGGTCGTACGAGCGGTCATGATCACTCATGAAACCCATCTTGTCTCATGCGAGTCGTACGAGTGACTATAAACTCACACGAAAACTATGAAGCCTTATTGGTCGTACGAGCGGCCATGAACTCACCTGAAATCCATCAAGCCTCATGGGTCGTACGAGCGGCACCATACACTCATACGCGTCCTTGGCAAGTGACCTTAGCGGCACCGTGTTCACTCCACCGTCACTTCCTGCCGGAATGTATGTCTTCCACTCCGGGTTCAGCGCATGCGCAAAGCCTGTTATCTGTTTTACTAAGCTATTGGCTGCCTGTAAAAAAAAATCAACAGCAATAACACAATATTATCTGTATTTGGTTTATTTCTAGCTTCGTTTATATTTATACGCCATGTTACATCGTTCATTCGTTATTTCTATCGTTCATCCATTCGTTGGTCGTTCGTTCGGTCGGTCGGTCGGTCGGTCAATTAATCGATCACTCATTCAATAACTCAATCAATAAATCAATCAATTAATCAAGCGATCAATCAAGCAATCAATCAATGATTCGCTCATTCGCTCAATCATCCAAACCCCGTTCACTCAAACTCACCCACCAACTCACGCACCGACCTATTTAATCCCCTACCGGCCCATCCACTAACTAAATTCCCCATCGACTCACTCACTCATTTGTTTACCCACACACTAACTCACTGACGCATTCGCTCACTCACCGACTCACTCGCTCACTCACTTGCCCACTCACTCACTCATTTAGCTACCTTGCATGCGTTTTCCTGTTGTTTACGCTGTGCCTTCATCATAAGTATTCGCCTCAGACAGTCGTCCAAGGTGGTGACATCCTGGGCGTTCTTGTCCCGCATTTCCTGTAGCAGCTTCTGCTGCACCAGGGCCGTCTTGAAGCTTGACCAGCGGTCATCCCGCTCACTGGACATAGCTTAACTTTGTCTTAAATCCCTTCACGTATAAAGGGTATTTAAGTGAGTGCATGGTCATATTAAGTCAGAAAAGAAACGAAGAATGAAATACACGTGTACTATGTTCTTGCTGATGAGGACAAGGAAATGTCCATGGACATGGAAAGTGGCATTGTCACCATTTATATTTATGTATATTTTAATTATATCAAGGTTTGTAAATCAGTCGAACATTTTTAGCTTGCTACAAAGAAACCAACTGAGTCACATTTAGTAAATTCTGAAAACTAATGTTTACATAAATAAATAAAGGGATTTAGAAATAAAGGTTGTTTTGTTTCAAATGCCATAAAGATGGGTAAAATGCATTTCTATAACTTCCGTCATATTTACTAACGTATGGTACCAGCAATTTCTGATCATTTATAATTAATTAATTATGTATTTCGAAACTCATTGGTTCGCTAGTCTCTAAGACAAATATAACTTGAATCTGTACATTGAAATATATATTTGTTTAAAACAAAGAGGCTTATATAACTAAATTTATTCATATTCCGATCAAAAATAATCTTTAATTAAGTTATTAGTTCTCAAACCATTCATGTCGCTTCAAAATTAAATTGACATTAAAACGTAAATAATCAAACTTACCTTAAGTTAACATATCCATAAATACTCAATCACACTTTTCTAATAATTACTAGCGAAACAAAATATTTATTTGTATTGATCATTGAAGAGATTTAAGGCTAGAGAGCTGGTTTTATTTTGTTTTTAAGCTTTAAATCGAGATAATCTGGCTTACAGCGTATTTAAATGAACGTTTTTAAGTAGCATGTTATAGTTGTTAAAAGAACACAACTTTTTCATTAACATAAAACAGAAAAATAAGTATTTCGGTAATACGGTAGCATAATTAGCTGAAGTCACGTAAGTACTGAAGATAGTTGGAGTCGACGTTTCACACATATTTTAATAACTTTCTGTGACTGTACTAGTAGTATACATGTAGTTCTTGTAATACAGTCCGTATAGCGATTGAATACAAATATTGTTTTTTCATTAACGGCCTGATTGGATCTTCCTATGCCAGCAATAAGATTGTTTCGGTTATCCATGAATCGATGATTACAAAATCATTTCATTTAAATCATGATACACTTTGACTGGGGTTTCATAAAAAAATAACAAAGGTGGAATGATTTATTTTATCTAAAATCGGTACATCAATGTAACTCTTTCTATTTCTTTTTCACCTAAATTTACAAATCGGATAGATTAATCATATCTAATCAGTCATAACTCATAATCATGTCAGCGTATCGTTGATTGATCAGGTATTTGATATTGGTCTTAATTGATCCGAAATCGGCTTTTTTCTGAACATTACAGCTCTCTTATTCTATAAAGTGAATACGCCAATGTACATACATGCCATCCAGTGACCTAACATGTATAGAATACATATATGTGAGGCAGTGGCGTAGCTACATATAGGCCTTGTAGGCCTAGGCCTACAACTTTTTAGTGTTTTTAACTAAAAGTTGTTGTTTATTGAAACTACGTACAGTGTGTATTGCTTGATTTTATTGTTTTATTGATAATCATTGCAAATATAATTAAGTGTGTGTCACTGACATATAGAAGTCCCCAAACTCACATAGAACCATCGGGCGTACAAGTGTTTTAGGCCTAGCTACGCTCCTGTGAGGTCAACAGTTTTATTGAAATCCCACACATACTAACAAGTGTTGGTATATTATACGATACGATATGTTTATTTTATAAAACATTATACAATGTTCATAGCATGTAAACAAATAAATCAATGAATGGAAAAAGTAAACATTTTATTATTATTATAAATTATAATTGTTTATTATTAGACTTACTTTCTGGAGCTTATGGTTGGAATGTTATAACATCCTATTATAGTAAGTATGCGTGTGTAAAAAAAATGAATCAAAAATCTGCATGAGTGTAACAATTGTCTTCTGCATTGTTCAATACAAATAATGCGATTTCTAAATCAATTCACATCAGCCTCTCTTATCTGGTTAGCAAAGAAAATATTAATCCCACAATGATTTAATTGCATTGACCTCTCTGTGTGACCTTGATGCATTAAGCTGACAGTATGAAGGTAATGTGACCTTGACATTTGAGTTGACAGAACGAAAGTTATGCCAGGGTGATCTTCAATCATATGATTTGTTTTATCAAAATTCCATTAATAGTGACATGTCACGGCTGATAATCAAACTATTGCTATGAAATCTTAATTGGCTGCACTGACCTTTAAGTGTGACCATGACATCGAAAATGAGAGCACGAGCTTGAAATGTGACGCATCGGTCCAATCGGATTTTTTTAACAGACACGCTTTCTTTTTTTATAAAAAATACAATGGAAAAGTATGAAATCGAAGCATGATCAGGAAAATTCATCTTACACGACACAAAAAAGATCTGAAATAATATCGAAATGTCTTGAAGCGGGGCTACTATAGTTATGAAACTATGAACACAGTTTGAGTACACGAAAACTATCAGTTACACGTATCTCATTCACTTTCTACACTTTATCCCACAGTTTATCTCCCCGGCATGGCCGGTAGACTTTTGCCGATATAGTAGGCGGCGGGGTTGTCCGGTTTCACGTGCTCGTTACATCCGGCCTCCGTGCAACAGAAACTACACGTCATTGCCATGTTGGGAGCGCCGGAAGGGGAGTCATCCATGTTGGCGAGACACTCTGACCGTCCGGCCGTCTTCGTCCACCATAAGTCCTCGCACGTCGCCTTCGGCGCGCACCTACCATGGAGAGGATGGGATTGAAAAACGACGAAAAGGGAGATTATAAATTCATCTTACAAGGTCGATGATACCTGCGGTTTTATAATCTCACTTATAAACCCAACACTAATATGCCATGTGAGTCACCATCTTAGAAACTGAAAAGTTTAAGGTACAGTCTTATCACATTTCACCAAAAGAAATAAAACAAAAAGTGTTCATATACTATTTTAATGCATATACGTTTTAAATACAAGTATTTTCGTTTGAGTTTGTTTTGTCTGTTTTTTAAGCTGCACTCTCACAGACTGAATGTTTTGAAAACCTTTTTTTTATTTTTTGTCTTGAATCGCGCCAATTTTTGCGAAAATCCATGGAAACCATTTATATAAGACTGCTGACAAAAATGGTTTTATATTTAAGTTCCAAATCTGATGTTTTATCATGCATTTTTCTTAAACCGTCAGTAAGCCGTAAAACATTAATTTTCGAATGGAAATATGAAAATCTACGATCTGATTTTTTGTCAGCAATCTTATATCATTGGTTGGCAGATATTTATGCAAAAATTTGCTCTTTCCAAGACAAAAAAAAATAAAAAAAAGTTGTAAAAATGATATATCTGTGAGAGAGCGGCTTTAATTTCAATACCAAGATAAGTGTGTTGTTTGTGTTGTAAGTTTACTTGTTTACCCTTTTGTGAAGATCTTGGACCCATCTGCCTTCTGTTCGACGGTGGTTAAGCACTGCTGCTGGTCAGTACTGCATGACGTCAGCGATTGTGTCGTGCAGGTGACGTCACTGCACGTGTAACACTGGAATGCTGAAATGACACGTGACGATAAAACTCTTTTAGCTGTAAAAGTGTTAAACCATTTGGTTATAGCATATGAAGTAGCTATTATAAATGCTGCATTAGATTTGTATACATTTAAGTCTGAAAAATCGACGACTTTTTGACTATATATTCAAAAAAAGATATCCATAAGAATCCTGCAAAACAAACACTTGTTTGTTCCCAATTTCTTAAGCAGAAACTTTATTTGATGTACGAAAATGATTCTTATGAATGAAATTCGTTGGTTTTGGTTGGCATACAGTTTTCTAATAGGTTAAAAAAAGCAAAATATGCAAAACGAACACATATAAAAAATATCCAATATATTTCAAATCATTATACATATAACATCCACAGATCGAGGTTAAACAAACTGATTATTTATGCATTCAAATTTAAACAACACTTAAACAACACTTAATAGCAGGAGTAACACACGTCACAAAACAATTAAAGCTAGTCTGACTGGTTCCGTTGAGGTAGTTCTGTGGCAGTAGGAGGCAAATATTGTATAATCAAATACTGATACTTGTTAGACATGAAAATATAAATAACAAGAAGAAAGGTTCAAGATTAAGGTCCTACTACTGTGCATATTGTCAATAAAATTGTAAGAGCAATGCTTATGAACGACAAGAACGCATTCGGGGATATTTGACGAGTTTGTATTGAGCAAAATGTCATAATAAAACATAAATCTTTGTTTTCATCTCGTTTCTAGTTCTTGCAGTTTCTATTCTTGGTGAGGTCACACTGACAGACGCCGGCAACGTCATAATAGCCGAACGGCTCGTTACATAGACACTGTTTGATTCGCTTTCCGGTTCCAGGGACCAGCTGACACTTGAGACGCGGCCAGTCCGTGCAGTTGATTGCACCGCGGTTGGAGGCCGGCCGTCCGCCATCGCCGTCACATGGAGAGCCAAACGTCGCTCGAACTGGGAGAGGAAACGGAAGTGGTTACAGGGGAATGTGCGTCAGCGCTGAATGGGGACTAGTTCAATTGAAACGCAAAACAGTGTTCAATCTTACTTGTAAATTAGAAATATGAAAGCTGTTTGAATAAGAACAAATCAAATTATCAATAAGCTTTCATAAATAATTCATCCTGCATTTAAATTTAATTGAAAATGTAGAAAAAGCTTACCCGATAAACATCTTGTGCACCGGTTAAAAGTAGCGCGTTTGATTGAATTTGCCCCCATTCGTTTTTGTACACGTCAATATTATTTCAGACAATCATGCTTGAGTTTTGAATGCAAATTACCGTAAAACATAGATCAACATTTTTAAAAGTGTTAGTTTATTATATTTTAGATATATTTGTACTAGAAGTGTTTCAATTTTACGTTTTAAAGTGATTTCAAGTGGTTGATCTTTTCCCGCGTTATTGTGACGTCATTTGAAAAAAAGTTTCCGGTTATAGTCGGGTCGTTCTATTTACAGAATGGGTAAAACTGATTACTGAAAGGTTTTCTTAAATGAAATGAAGTGTTTTTTTAACGTTTCTTGAATAAAATAATGGACTATTGCTGTAAAT